>NC_082395.1:20903750-21003750 GCF_031168955.1 Gadus macrocephalus | reverse complement strand
TGTGTGTCTATCAGTGTGTGTGTGTGCGCTCCTGTGGGTGATTCAGTGTGTTTCTGATCCAATGTCGTTATTTGGGTGGATGCGTGTGTCGGGGTCAGTCTGAGTGCCAGGGTGTGCGGGTGTGCATTTGTGTATTTTTTTGTGTTTGTGAGTGTAGGGGTGTATTCATATATGTGCGTCCGTCTGTGTGTGTATGTGCCTGCCTTCGTGCATGTGGGCGCATTCGCTGGTGACTGTTAATGTATTTCTGAGTGAATGGGTGTGCTTACGTGTGTGTGTTTGCGCATGTGTGTGTATATGCCTACACCCCTACACCCCTACGAGTGTAGGGGTTTCCCAATGCGTGTGCGTCCGTGCGTGTGTATGAATGCATATCTGCAAGTGTATGGGTTCGCTGTTGCATGTCAATCTCTTTCTAAGTATAGGGGTGTGCCATTGTGTGCGCGTGTGCACGCACCTGTGTGTACGTGCACGAGTGAGTGTGAGTCTGTCAGGTTACGGGCTGCTGTGGGGTGCGGGTGTGTTCCTGAGCAGCTGTCCAGAGAGGGCAGGTTCCGAGGCTGGTTCGGGCCAGCCCGTCCGGCCCTGCCTAAGGCCAGCTGGCCTCGCACCCCACACACAACATTGGCAGTGCAGAGATGTGTGGGGATTGCCGGAGTTATGATTGCCTTCATAAAGAGCCGAGCCTGTCGTGTGATTATCCCTTCCTGAGTCTCGTCGTCCTGGCCGAGCGGCCGCAGCACAGGAGTGGCATTAGACATCCTCGCCATATTCCTCACCTCCCAAGGCAATTTTCCGTTTTTCTATTAGCATTGCGTCTGAGCTCGCGTTGAATTCACTCGATTCGCATCCCTGTGTCTCTGACATCGCTTTCGCCCCGGATGGCGGGATCATCCAATAGAGGGAATACCAGCGCTTATGTTTTTTTTTTGTGTTTCAATGTACACAATGCAATCCATGCCCTCAACCGATTGCGTTTATCATCAAATGACAAGTCATTCATATGAATCATCTTCGCTTACGATAAAGATAAGTGTATCAGAGCTATATGGAAGTGAGCTCGATATGTTAGTTATATTTAAATTAGCTACATAGCACGTCCTTACAGACTAGAATATCTGCTGGCTAGTTCGAGTTATCTATTTTAACAGCATATCACTCCAATGACTCAACACACTGGCTGTCTACTGTAAAATATCTGAAAAATCTAAAATGTAAAAGAAAGTTATTCAACATTCAATTAATGGAGTTTCGCACATAAATGTAGTAAATTATTTCGGAGAAAATCTAAATTGAATATCTTTCTTTCCCTGAGTGATAAGAATAACTTTGATCATTCTAATGAGCTGTGGATAGGCTTCTCATTCCAGACCAATCCCGTGCAAAGAGCTGGCACTGAGAACAATGGTTTGGCACCAACAATGGAGGGAGTAAAACAACCATTTAACTGGCTAACATTCCCTCACAGTGGCAGAGAGACTGCGAGACTCAACAGTCCTGCTCTATCTCCGGCTGTGAAGCCTACCACCGCCAGAGACTGGAACATGCAGCAAAGTCGATAACAAAAAGGAAGTGCTTAAGAAATCATTCAAGGAATAAAATCTCGCTGCTGATATACATGCAGGACAAACAACAAATATGTCAAATTTCAACAATGCTTTTAAGGGACACCTACACTCAGCTTCAACTACAAAGGTTACCCTTTTTTTATGTGTGCGCAATTAATCCGGTATGTTTTTGAAAAATGCCAACCATGCTTCCTGTAAGAGCCCAAGGAACATGGAAGGGAGATATTCACGGTGTGCCCAGTGTCCCACAGTGCTAGCTGCATCACAGGGTGGAGATACGACAGCACTGGCCCGTTTCATTAGATCTACAAACAACCCACAAAAAGGAAAAAACAGCAGTATGATGTTGTAACGATGCCATTATCTCTCCAAGCATTCTTTGGTGATCCAAAAAAACAACTACAAACATTCTATAAAACACATTTATCTAGGAATTTCTCATGGTAAGAACAAACAATTGGAGTAAACCCACAGCTGCCAGGCAGCGTCGAGGGACGTACAAAATCAGCTTCTGATTATGAAATATGACTTGGCTGTGTGGTTACAGGCTCCAGAGCCCCCATGCTGCTGAGAGGCGGTATCCTGTGTCGCTCGTGCACGTTCAGCCTGTGAACTACGTATATGCAGCGAGCCATGCTGATGCCAGCATAATAATAATGATAGTCCTAATCATATGTATTTCCTTATGTAGGTTAGGACACAGCCGTGCCCACTGGGACTAGGAACACATATGCGGTCATAATTATTTCCCCTGCCGTGAGAGGGAAGGAAAACACTTCAACATCATTTTGAAGGGAGGCTGACGAGCGCTAACAGCGGGAGCTAACCCGAACCCTGGTTCACGCTCGTCCCGACATGCAGGATTAGTTCACACATTTTAGGTGGACTTTTTGTGTTAGTCATCTATTATCAGACGGCGCTTGTTGTTTACGTTCAAGGACACAGACATTTCCCGCTCTGTCCTTTAGTGTTGTCAGCATTAGCATCAATTAACCTGCGGTGCAGGAGTCACGCCCATGATGAATTAGCTCCCAGTGTTTGAATTAAGCAAAGGGCAGCGGGACGTAAAATAACAGATAGGAGGGGGTAGAGAGAGAGAGAGAGAGAGAGCGAGAGAGAGCGAGAGAGAGCGAGAGAGAGAGAGAGAGAGAGAGAGAGAGAGAGAGAGAGAGAGAGAGAGAGGATATGGATAGAGGGAGAGAGATTGTAAACAGAAAACAGAAGTATGAGAGTATGAATGAGCTAAAAAAAAATCAAGCAATGCGCGACACTGCGTACACATCGCCGAGAAATATGTTGGAAAACTCCACTGTAATAACGTCGGTCCCCTCCGAGGACTTCGATTTATTTTAATGTGGGAAAAAGGAAGTGAAGCCTGAATCTTTCATTAAATGAGGGCTTATTTCATTATTTAGAAGATGGTATTTTCTGCCTCAGTTCACAGGCAGGGAGCCACTTGGCAACACCAAGGCCCCTTTTAAATGAGTCAGACTTGGGTCCCATCTGCCCCACCGGCTCCTCCACTCCTCCTCGGGAACGGGTGGGCTGACTGGATAATGCAATCAGCCCGTGGGATGTGAGCGAGCGTCTGCTGTTTCATCTGGCGTCCGCTCTCTCACCTGTACGTGAGCTGTGACCTCATCAGCATGCAGGAGGCGGCGCGCCGCGCAGAGCTAGCCACCGTCGCGCTTGTTTGTTGTTCTTTCTCTAGACGAGGCGGTTGATGTGGGTCCAACTCACAGCTCGGCCTCTGGGAGTTGAAATCCCCCTACTGGCTAACCCATCATGGAAGCTACCCCTTAGCACTCCCTTTGTTTGAAATGGATATTTTACCGGGCCTTCCCTTCCGGACTCGGGCTAAAGTAGAGGGAGTGGCACGTCCCTCGCCAGCAGGTGGTCTTATAGTGTATCTCTCTGCTGCGGTATGTGTTTTTTTTGTTGAGTGTGTAGCATCAATGCTGTCCAGGGATGAGCTGAGCTCCATGCCAGCACACCCACCGCGCGGGCTGGCCTTGACCTGATGCAAGCCCAATGCAACCGCATGTACACACACAAACACACACACACACACACACACACACACACACACACACACACACACACACACACACACACACACATTGGCCATGCTGTTAACACTGCATGGCCAATCGCGATGCTCAAAGTCACATTCGAATTAGAATGAGTTGGGCCACAGCCTTCCTCCCCTGGTCACAACCCGTCAAATTAACAGACGGAAATAGTGTGAAGAAAAGAGAAGGAGCTCAAAACAGGCCCACCGGCTGCACAGACTTAATAATAGTCTTGAGCAACGCAAACATTAAGGACCTTTATATGTGCCCCAGCAATCTAATCTGTGACTGATGTGTGCAGTTTGATGTCTATTTGCCTCACACTGCAAAATGTACAACTTCCACATTCTGTCAATTTTTAGGCCTATTGTTTGTTTGTTTTGTTTGTTTATTAATCATAAATATGCAAGAATATAATGGTATCTACAGACATTATATTTTGTTTATTTTCATACATACTGGAACCCTTCGTGGGCTCTATAAGATAATCACTAGAGAGTTCAGCATCATTCTGAACATATAGATAAATATGTGTCTGCAGTGCCAAAAAAGGCATTTCCATGCATTATTCTCTATGGCATTACATGTAAGCCTGGGGGTATTTTGTGTGTTGTGATTAAATGCAGAGTTCCCCCTGTGGAATAACTTGGAAAACCATCTGTGCCAGTACCATCCTCTTTCCAGTGAAACCTCCTCAGCTTTGCACCGCAAACTTTGTTTGCACTCACATCTCTACTTGGGTGGAGAACAGCCCTTCATGCTGCTTATTACAGTGTTTGTAGTGCGGAACTCCTGGCAGGTAATGAAAAAGAGGGGGAAATAACAGCCCGTCAAACGCCACCACAGCCAGCCGTTGCTGGCATCCGAGTTTGACCACAGCGTGACTCTCTCCGCTTTCGAAGAAGCCAAGAATTCTTGTTGTTCGCCACTGATTGGATTAGCTTCAGAGGGCTCTCCCAGCATGGTGCCCATCTCGGAGATAATTAAGAAGATTGGCTTCCTCAAGTCCCCTTTCCCCACCTCGCCTCGTGATCTCTGGTTACATCAACGCACAAATAACCCTAGATGCAAGGGCACCCACACAAACACACACACACACAAACAAATACAGTCTCACACTCACACACACAATCTCCTGTGCACACAAAGACACACACGCAAACACATACATACACGGACAGACAAACACACTCACACAGACTCACACCCGCACAGAAATACACAGCCTTACACTCACACACAGTCTCCTGCGCAGAAGCAAACACACGCAGACACACATGCATTCACAGAGACACACACACCCACAACTTTGCACCAGATGTTATCTGTTGCTCTGGGTTTATGTGCTAATGCTGGGAGACGCTTGGAGCAGCTGATACTGTCATCGACACCCTGTTAGGAGTTAGTTTGGACTGGTGTCAAAAAGTACTGCGAGGACTAATTTAAAGAACACAGCTTTCTTCACAGTCTAGTACGTAGACACATTTTACACGGTGCCTTTTCAATTAATATTTCATTAATATCGTCAATTATGTATAGTTCTTTTCAGTGTTAAAGATTCAAGACGCATCCTCACCATGAGAACAAGTAAATGAATACACTGACATTTCCGTGCTTATGAATAACAATTTACTATAAGAGGCTCACACATTACTTTAATTAGCTGAATTGAATATTATTGCATCGTTGACATCATGTTGTGCATTACTGTGTTGTGGATGAGTGTTCTGACCTTACAAGTATTAGCTAGTATTTACAAAGTTAAGGCTTTAGGTTTTGACGAGACCTCACATTTGAGTCTGAGTTCTCTCCTCTCTAACACATTACAGTACTGTATTCACGGTAGAAACAAGTACAGCCGTACAAGTACATTCCTGTTATGTTAGGGCATTCAACCCTTCAACAACCAATGAGGACCCAGGACCCAGCTCACAGGAGCGATGTCCCCGACAGACCTCCGAGAGGACGCCTCTGCCCACCCGTCTGGTCCCCTTGGACCCCCTGCCAGCCCCAGAACCAGCCTCCTGCAGTCAGCCCAACTCCATCCCAGCCTCCGCCAACTCCTCTCTGTTCCCTCTCCCGACGGCTCAACCAATCAGCAGCGAGCAGGAAATAAATGAAAGGACTGCATTTGATTGCAGTGCGTTACCACAAAAGACCCCAATGACCCCCAGTGTCAAATTTGCGATGCAATTTAAAAAACAAAAAAGGGAAGAACAAAAGATTGTGCAAAGTGCCTGGTTCGTTTTGAAAAGTTACAAGACTTCATTTAGATTACAATGGTATTAGCTCTGCACCGCTAGACCCCCGAAATACACCAATTTACAGACGAGCGACGCCGCACTCCAGTGATTTCTGTGAAGTAAAATATGAATCAACTCCCAGCTTAACCGATGTTTCAATAAATGACAGCTTTGTTAATCATTTTCTACATCTACACTTGATCAGCCCCAATTTCTAGATCCACGTCTGAAATGGTACATTTCAAAGAACCACGGCATCAAAGCTAGGGCAGGCAATTTGGAGGAATCAGGCGGTAGGAGTAAACAAGGGTTGGAAGGTTTCGACCTCTCCCCTCGGGCCTCCCTCCAAAGTCAAAGCACGTGACTAGTTCGCTAGAGTTAGCATTGGGTCTGCTGACCTTGTCGACGACTCTGGACCGGCAGAATGAGGCCGGGCCGAGTCGCACAGGTAGGTAGGTAGACAGGGAGGTGATTGGACAACTTTTTAACAGACCCGCAATAGCCAAAGACGCTTGACTTGTTCCTTTTATTTTCAAAGCATTTGATTTATTGAATGCAGTCGGGACGTAAAGAGACTTTCAACAAAAATGACAGAAATCTTTTAAGATAAATCGCCTACACTAGCTTCAATATTTCCGATCACTTCGCTGACATTGTGGGCGCACAAATACAACGGAATGATGGATTTGGCAGGAGGCATGGGATGGAGACAGGCATGCATATTTGAAGCTACTCCTTCATGCAGACCTGTTCTTTCACTAATTATTCCTCTCAGGGAAGGTCCCTGCTCAGCGTCGGAGCACGTTTGGCGAGCAGAGACTCGCTCTGCCGCAGGCAAACCCCGCCTAAATTTTTCTTGGCCCTTACCTGAAGACAACCTATCCCATTAATTCCTCTTTTATTTGCCATCACATTCCCTTCTCGCCGTCTGGCCGGTGGTTAGTATTCCCAGAAAACACGAAGGTATACTATCGATTGTTGTTATGACAGGTGCTTCCTGCGCTTGTTAAGCGAATGAACCCAATGTATTCTGGGTAATTAATCATTTACATACCGGGAGCGGCTCCCGGGAGGTCAGCCCGCTGCGTTCCCCCCGCGCTCCGCTCATTAAAATGCTAATCTAAACTACAGACTCACAAACGCCGTCGAGGAAGACTCTTCTTAATGAGCCTAACCTCCGATGTCCCTTGACCCCACTCAACCTCCCCCCTCTCTCCCCCCATCTCGGCCCCTGAACAACCCCCCCTCACTCCCTTGTTTTGGAGAGTCTCGTTGGGAGAAAGAAGAAGAGGAGGGCCTCCTGTGATGAAGAGCAGATCAAGGTTGTTATAGCATTTTCCGTTTTCGTTTTTAATTCGTTTCAACGTTTTGTTTAATGTTTCAGTCTGGATTTTGCTAGTTTTGCTGGCTTTGTTCAGTTTTGAATTTTTTTAAATACTTGGCTTTAGTTTAGTTTTTATTCGTTTTCATATTTTTTTGGTATTTTCCTTAAATATAAAAGTGAGTTTCAGAAAGATGAGAAAAATAAAGAAGGTTTGCACATTAAAAAACCACTAACGAAAAGAAACATACCATTTCTTAAATGAATCCACTTTTTTCGACAAATAAACAACCATCAACAAAAGACAAATAAGACCCAAACTAAGTTTGTTATAGATATTTTGTAAAGCCTTCTTTTAATCAGTTGACAAAAAAAATCACACTTAGCTTCTATTAGTTAAAAAAGATTCTCGTTAACAGTAATAACCTTGAAGTAGACACGCATGCAGTCCAATCTTCTTCTTGGTGCTGTCAGGAAGACATTAGCCATGTGCTTGGATTTATTGTGTATTATGGGCGCTTGCCAAACAGTTTGTTTATTCTGAAAGTGATGTTTCTTTAATCAGTGAAGAGTCTGACACGTCACAAACTGATGTAGACTCATTCATCAAGCACAGAAAAAACACAGTGACACACACCAGGAATAAACACAGTATACCGCTATATTGATGTTCTATTGTTGTTCATTCCAAACCTCCTCCATGTGTGTGTGTGTGTTGGATCATTTGAATGGGCTTGTGCGTGTGTGTGTTGCACAGATATATTAATTAACTAAAATAGAAAAAGATGGTGTATTTGCGAGTCACATCTACAGTGGAGGGAAATCGGAGCTGCCAGAGGCAAGGCTCCAAGAAAATCAAAGACACACAAAAAACAAAAAAACAAGGAAGGCTGATGTGACAGCTCATTGAGTCGGCCTTTTGGAAATAGATTGGCAGCTTTGATGCGGGCTTCAGAGACACATAATAGGGACCTGCAACTGATAGCGGATTAGGTTATCGCGCATTACAGTCCCTCTACATACTGTCATGTGTCATTTGTACCGACATCCATTCAAGGAGAAAATCCAACCGCAAACCATGCCACAAAGTCGAAGCTACGTTCAAAGAGAGCCGAGGATCAGATGGCTCAGGAACAGCCTAGCTGCACAAAAAGCCAGAAACGCCTGCATCAATGACGGAGACAGCGGCTAAGAGATGAAGCAATAAAGCAGGGGTCAGAAACCCTGGCCGCATTGGGGCCCTCCGGCCCTTTTCATCAGGTGAGCACATCGATCTCGCAATTTAAGAATGCTGCGCATGAGTACCGGCCATCTTTTGACCTGGAAGTAACCAGGACTTGCTCTGAGTAAAATCACACGCATAATCCCTTACAACAGGCTTCCTGTCAGATACCCCTGAGAAGATCTTGGCGAGTTCCTGATCAACTTGTAGGTCCAATTTCAACCACAGGTTGGACCTGCTCTCTGTCTGATTCCACTGGTGGGATCCCTGGATTCTCCTGCTGGGATGGCTGGAGTAACATGGAGATATGCAAACCATATCTTCACCAAAGGGTATAGTGCCTGTGTGTGGAATGATTATGATGAGTGACACTGAACTTCTAACCGGCTTTTTAAGATGTAACATGTCAACAACAAGATGAATACGATAAACTAAATGACGGTAAACGATTTAACGATGCCCTAACCAAGACGGTCTGCTGTGTTTCCACTACAGCTTGAGATTCGAAGGGGTTGGATTCCAACTGTTGCAAATGACCTAAATTTGCACAGCTATCAGCTCCTACTCCTAACAGGCTTAAATGTCATTTGAATACACATTGCATACCTTTAATGATAAGTAAGGTCATCCTTTAGCGTGACAAAAGCCTCGTAGAAATGAAGAAAGTAGCGCCTAGTCACCTGTTTTGTGCAGATGCACCTTGAAAGGATTAATATAACAGGGAAAACATGGGATTGGTTCTTAAAAGTGTGTGGAAGTAGATCCTACAGGGGGGCCTACTCCCTAAAATACACCCATTTGAGAGCTTGTTATCTTCCCGTCACCCGCTGAGGGGCAAACATCTGATAGCTTTTTTAATTTGTGCGGTTTCGCTTTGGAGACACCACAGGACGCTGGCCGGGCTGGTTTTACATCAAGGCTAAATACGGTGAGATGTCCTTCATTAATCCAGCACAGGATATTCAACTGTCACCGCCGATGGTGAAGGACTGTAATAACAATTAAAACGAGATGGACGGGAGGATAATTAAAAAGAGATTAGAAAAGTAAGTAAGAATCAAATTCGCTATATTGACTACAGTTAGCCGGACCTGTGTTGGGGGGAAGATCTCTGCTGCTTTTCTGCAATTAGCTGCCCTCTGTGTTTGGACCACATGCATTAATTATTAATTAACTTAATCACTTCCACGCATGATTTCACGATTAGTTGCTCCCCACAATGCCGGGGCTTAAATCCTCTTCTTTAACATAAAATTAAAAAGGTACACTTTGTACTCATTGATCGCTAACGATTCCCCCGTCGGCTTCATTACCCGTTTGGTGATGTTTTGCATGCTCAAGCAGAATGCATTACAGCATTATGTCTAACACGGGTCCATTAGCATTCACGAAGAGATCCAAGACAACCAAGACAACACCCACCTCACACGGAGACCGTTTACCAAGACCCCCTCACTGACATGAATCTTTGAACAGAGAGATTGCGGATGTTGCGTGAGGCCGGGAATGCTCTCTTTTGTGGTGTCGGCGCTCCAGACCTGCCAACGTGCTTCCCACAGAGCGGGAACGCCGTTTGGCGAGGCTTCGGGCGCTATACTCCTGAATCCTGTCTGGAAGGCTGCTGCTTCCTTGACCCCTCATACTGACTCCAGATCTGCTTCTTGCAGCTTCTCAAGCCGGCGCTCGATATCACCCAACTCTAATTGGTGTCAACTATTCATTGGTGAAAGCTAAACATTGATTCGACCAAACCTGGCTCCTCCCGTCCAGATTTCTGCTCATTAATCCCAACTGCTCGCGACCCCTGAGTGACGCTAAGTGAGCAGTCGGACGTCGACCAGACATAATAATAGGATCCCTAAAGCTACGGTTCTGCATACCATAATCGCACCGCCTGAGGAAGCAACACGTTGTCACGTTACATCAGCCAGCCCTTCACTTCTAAATATATCAGCTGGACTCTGGACGTCTCCGTTTAGAACGGACGGCCTATCTTTGGAACACAAACATCGTAATATCAAGTATTCAATTTAGGGAAAACTTCCTGTTCCTAACTGGCTTGATCCAAACAATGGCAGATGCTTCCCTGTCTATTTATATTCTTCATAGAAACAATCTCTCCCTTTGTCGGAGGTGTTAAAAATAGATTTTTATGACTACTATCTCTGACAATATTAATCACGTTCTCTCCTCCAACAAAGTGGAAGGTTGAGAGGATTGTTGTGCCAACAGCAACTCGTATTATTATTCAGAGAATCATGCTCCACTATAATAGCTTGGGAGAGAGAGAGACAAGAGAGCGCGAGAGAAAGAGAGAGAGATAGAGACAGAGACAGAGACAGAGACAGAGACAGAGAGAGAGAGAGAGAGAGAGAGAGAGAGAGAGAGAGAGAGAGACAGTGAGAGACAGAGAGTGAGAGAGAGAGAGAGAGAGCGAGAGAGAGAGAGAGAGACAGAGAGAGACAGAGAGAGACGGAGAGAGAGAAAACAAGAGACAGAGAGAGAGAGAGAGAGAGAGAGAGAGAGAACAAGAGACAGAGAGAGAAAACTAAGAGAGAGAGAGAGAGAGAGAGAGAGAGAGAGAGAGAGAGAGAGAGAGAGAGAGAGAGAGAGCAAACAAACAGCACAATAACCTCAGGGCTCAAATCCAACCGATGCATTTCACACGGGGAATGCTCAAATAAATGGAACAAACCGGCTTGAAGTGATACCTCACTTATTAGGAGCCTCTCAGCCCATATTAGATGCTCATATTTTGAACCTCTGCCTCGAGGGCGGATTTAGGCCACTCTGAGATGTGTATCGGAGGAATTTGATGATCAAGGCTTTTATTGTGCGGTAGAAGTGCTTCACTTGATGGGCGAAGTTATAAGGTACAGTAGAGAACGATTCAAGTCTCCCTGTGGCTGTGAAGAAGGTGAATGTGCTGCAGTTATTCCTGTAATGCAAATATTTCTATTTCTATCAAGACTTGTGTTGAGTACACACAAGGGCATTTGCGGTTCTACGGAGAAATTAGCTAAATTAGAGAGGCGCGTGAAAATGCGATTCGGGAGAAAATCTCATCTCTGAGAATTTCAGTGATTCACAATTGTGACCATGTATCACGTATTTAATATATTCAAATAATCCCGGTTCCATGGATGTAATTTCCTCTGGGCGTTACGTAAAAAAAAATATATATATTAGGATCAAACCAATTCAATCATTGTTGTGTAGAGCTGTGCATATTAAGTGATGGAGAAATTTAAATGTAGAACTAGAAGCGGCAACAATAGGGATCCTCTGGTCTTCAGAAGCCCCTGACGTGACGTTTGAAGCAGTTCAAATGGCGTCGATTATCCAAGCAAATCGGTGCCCTAACATGAGTATGAGCAAATTGAATAACTAACTTTAAAAGAGAGACTTTACATAAAAGAGAGAAAAGATGATGTGTGGTGCAGTGCTGCGGAGCTTTTATGGTACAATAACAACCCACCGCTGTTGAATCCCTGCTCAGGCCAGGACTCGTATCGCTGTCTGCCGCAGCTCAAAGTGATGTGCTCCACCAAAGGCATCAAGGTCTTTGAAGATTTGTTTATTGAATCCTTTTTTTATTTAGCTTTTATTTGTTCGCTCAATTTGGCGAAAAATATAAATCCCCTTCTCAAAATTACCGATTTAGGAACCGAAGCTCAACTGGCACTAATTCCCCAACTCCCAGACAATGTTAAGGTATGATTCAGGTGATAGGTTGAATTATGTGTTAGATGAATCACACAGATGGTCTCAATTGCCTCGTGGGACCACTGTAATATTCAGGTTTGTGTTTCGGCATTTTAGTCGATCCTTGACTAGGCATTAATGGGTTTCAAAATATGGGCACGGCCTTATGTTGTTCAAAAACCTCCAGCCAATCAGAGTAAAGCATGTTCTCATCTGAGAAATGCCATCTGTGCCGTTTTTTTGTGCCATCTTTTAACATTGTTTTTCAGTCCATTTTGATTTAAAAACTGCTTTGATCGCTCCGTAGATTGCTAAATTAGGAGCCACAATTGTCTTTTTGAATTCTGTAGGATATGGACTGTGAACTTTTGAACTCTGCTCTATCGACCTGTTCTTCTCTCTCCACCGTGGAAGAAAGCTGTAGAACTCAAGTAAAGCCAGGGATGTACCCATCCCTAAGGCTCGCTCCTCCTCACTGTATACGAGGCATGGGTTCAAAACCCTGTCTCCACCTACACGTACTCAACACAAGCTGTATCCCCAGTCCATCAGCCTTCTGTTTGGTCGAGCCATTCGGGGATCAAACAGACCCCATTGCATCTGGTTTGAGATAATAAAAATATAACGATACAGACGAAGCCCTCAGGCCCCCAGGATACACATCAGGTGTCCAGCAAAGAGTTTTTGAAATGCTGGCATAAATGATTTTGAATAAGGAAAAAAAAGAAAGAAGGGAATTCTGCTTTTATACAAGCCTTTGGTGTTGGAGAGGTTGCAGCTGGCAAGACATTGTTTGAAAGATAGCCCAAGTTTCCTTTCCTTGCAAAAGGTGTGACAGGAAAAACAGATTTTCAATAAAGCTGAAAGAAAAAATTGCCAGTATAATGTAACAACAATCATAACAGGAAGTGGAGCTCGTATCCAGCTGGACCACGTCCAACTCAAAAGGTTTCGGAGGCGTTTTGGATTATCGCAACCTAGAAGCCCACTGCAAGATATCCTCAAATCACAGGTGGGAAACAAAGACAATCATTTGATACGGCCGTGTGCGGGTGATGAAGCAAATTAGCGAGCGAAAGCATAACGGAACATCAGAGAAGAATCAACAATCCAAACGTACAGATAGAGCTCTAGGCCTGTCCTTCTTCAAGTCGGTTGAAGTGGTATTTGTCATTGTCCCAGTGGCATCTTGCCTACCATCCTCTTAGCTTTTAGCAGGAGTGGTGATGCTGCTGCTGTGATTTATCACTGGCTAGCAGAGAGGCTACTGCTCTGTGCATGCGTCTCCTCTCCCATGCATTATTCATTGTGCCTTTTTAATCTGCATTGTTAGGGTTTGTATGGGAAACGGCTTAAGTTCTGTGGTATAAAGGCAGAGGAGGGAGAGTTGAGCTTCTGTATTTCATTTGAACATTGTATCGGCCATGCGGCACATGTTTGAAGAGTGGTCGAATAAGAGTAAGTATTATAGTAACGTATGCCTACGCCAGTCACGTTTTCAATTATTTCTGATGGTTTGGTTTGGGAACTGATGAACACAGTTGTTTAGCACGAATTTCCTTTTAATTCCACTGAATTCGTGGAGAGCAAAAATGTGATTTGGGACTTGTGCTTGTGACTCATGACACATGAAATAACCGCGGCGCTGAATGCTAATCCCTGGTCAGAGAAGCAGGTTAATGAGCTGAGAAATGAAGGGAACAGGGTCGTGAGCATATCGCTCCCACAGAGCAGGCGACAATGGTGAGGCTGACCATGGGGCCAAATTACACTAAGACCACTGATTAGTGCAGCCTGACTGGGCGCGGAGACCTCCAACCTTCAGAAGGCCTCCTCCGTGCTGTTCCGTCGGCTTTAAGGGAGGCCATTTTTTCTCCTTTCAGCCTAATTAGTTATTTGTTTTTTAATTATAATTTGTCAAATGAAAGCGGAAATTGAATTAACTAGGCAAGAAGGGGGCTCGATACTATAGCTTGAAAGATTTAACGAGTTCAAAGAGGAAAGATCAATAGAAAACGTGTAGCATTGTGTTACAGACCATGCCTTTTATCAGCGGCATATGTGTGGATGTTTATGGGCGTGCCTCTCTGTCTCCCTCTCAGCCACTTTCTTTTCTGATTGGATAGCCTGGCCTATCCATAAAATGGAGGAGTTTAGACGGTGGTGTTTTGATTGACCACGTTTCTTTCCTTTGACTCCGCCCGCATTCCCTTTACAAAGTGGGACCTCAACCTCAGAATAAACAGCCCGAGATCGTTTCATTAAGTCCCGCGCCTCATCAATGTTTCCCACCTGAGTTCCTTAACCTCTCGATCGCTCACAGGGCCGTCACGTCATATCTGGGCAGTGAAGCACACGGTGTAAATTGCTACTTGGTGCTCTGCGCTTCCTGCTGAAACAGAGAAGTCAGCGCGCTGGGAAATGAATCATATACCATCGTGAAGGCGGTGATAAAGTGACGGAGGTAATACAGAGATCACGTAGGAGCTGGCACTCCCTCGGATGACACCAGAGTGACGGGGTGAAAGACACGTCGTTGGCCGTTGATGGATGCAGAGCGATGATGATAGGGCGGTCGCCCTCCGAGTGCTCTCCCTTTGAGCTCTTAATTAGATATTTAAAAGGCCTCGTCTTTAAAACGACAGACCTTGCGCCTCTTCGTTTGAGCCAGTAGGAGGGGAGAGAAGGAGTGCGGCGTTTTAAGTACTTCTTCCTGGAGAATTACGACTGGCTGTGGGTCCCGGGCCAGCAGGCTCATTGGATCTGAGAGCAGACTTTAGCTCCAGTATCTGTTGGCAGATTTACATAATGCGTGCATACTTGCTGCCTCAAGCAGAATATTCTCCATTCCATAAAATCACACATAGAAAAGTTCTAAGGTAAACAAAGGAAGAGTGCCAAAGTACGCAATGGGTGAGTAGAAAACAAGTGGCTCCTATTTTGGGGCTATTTTGAGACAACGTGAATGAGGCTATATCTTTCCGGTAATTGGTTCCGGAACAGGGCACAGTACGGAAGCAATCAAGGGACAAAAGTTCCACTCTATGCATGTGTGGATCAATGTGTGTTGACACCGCTCATTATCGGGAGTTCCTAAGTGGATATGATGTACACGCGTGGGCGACACACAAATTACCACAAAGACCAGCCAACCTCCTAGGTGACCAGTGTTCTTTCTTTACAGATTGGCCTGTCCTGATCGACACGATGACCAAGATGGGGCAGCATGATGGGGCGGTGTGTAGGAAGAGCGCGATGGCTAGTAACCGGAAGGTAGCTAGTTCGATCTTCGCCTCCTGAGTGTCGAGGTTTCCCTGAGAAAGACCCCTCACCCTGACTGCTCCTGACGAACTGGTTGTCGCCTTGCGTGGTTGACATCCCCGTTGGTGTGTGGATGAATGGGGGTATGTTGGGCATTATTGTAAAGTGCTTAGAGTGGCCACTTGTACGGAGCGCTCTATAAATCCAGTCCATTTACTATTTACAAATCAAACCGATCGTTTCTGTTAAAAATGCTTATTAACTGCCAACAAACATCTCCAAAGATTAGAGCATATGGATTAGGAAAATCCATAATTGTATCAAACAATCTTTTTGTCCTCCGTTGTTCGTATTCCTTTCACTGAAGCACCGAGCTCAAGATAATGGCTGTATTATATGTCCTTGAGTAGGTGCATGAGAAACGGACTGATTTAATATTCAGTAAAACGGAATCCTTCTCCTTTATGAGTGCATCGTTTCATCAGCTGTCGAGAGAAGAGGTAAACTGAGCACCTCTCGTTGAACATGAGGAAAAAACCAAAGCCAAATAGAATAAACCCAGCTCGAACAAGACCCTGTTGAGTACGGGAAGATGCACTAAACTGAACTCACGCAAAAAACAACAATCAGGCTCCATGGTAATCCATAGCATGGAGACGCATCCCTTGGAACTTCCTCTAATTGCTCCGTGTATGTGAGAGAACAACAAATGAGGTTCCTCCATGCAGCGAGACCGAGAGCACCTCACTAAATAGTGATCATGTTTCCTCCTTATTGATAACAACGGCCATAACCCTGCATTGTCCCCCCCTGCCCCCCCCCCCCTCCCCCCACCTGCCCCTCCCAATCTCCGCCCCCAGAGATGTTACCGTGGAGACAGCGGATGAGGCTACCTCAGCAACAGATGGAAAGCAGCTCCAACGCTCTCTCTCCCCGAGCCCGGGCGGATGTGCTCCCACCAGAGAAGTTGACGACGCCGGTGCCGCCGACGCCGCCGTCTTTGAAGTTCACACGGTCACGTACACTCCTCGCTCGCGCTCCCCTGACGCAGCCTCCTCCGTCACGCGCCCACGCAGCCCCCCAGCGCGCTCTCTCCCTCACCCCGTATCATCTTCCTCTTCCTCCGCCTCTCTTTCTTGTTGTGCAGGGGGAAGAGGTACGGGTGCTAGTATCAAGGTATCTCCCTCTCCTCTCTCTCTCTCACTCTCTTCGCCATCAAGTGGAGACAAGCGTGACACACCCAAGAGGCGGGCGCCCTCATTATCTGCCTTTACATCACTCAGGTGAGCAGGAGGATCGCTTCCCCCTCACCGTCTGTCTGTCTGTCTGCCGGGGAAACTCGTTGCAAAGGGTTGTTCGACAGCGTCAAGGTGTGGCCCCCTGTAGTCGATGGAGACAAAGGGAAAACGCTGATAAAACGCACACATTTGATTAGCGCTGAACCGCGAGAGTGTTTAGAGAATTAAGGAGCTTTGACATGTTCTCCCGTTATTTATTTTTGCCAACACCTGCGCCCATGACTCTGCATACTGCAGCCAGGCTTAGCGCTGCTCCGGGAGTGAGTTTGCATCGTAATGCTCTGATGTTTGCTCTCCGACAATGTATGCATGTGCACAGGGGGGGCTGTCCTTGTGGGACAAAGAGAGGCAGGCGGCCGGGGCCTGGTGTGACTGTTCACTGCACGGTGAACGTGTACTACGGCTGTCTGGGATTTTTTTTTCTGAGAAGACTCTCACACAGAAGCCCCGCAAACACTTTAAAAAGCGGGTGGAAAAAACGGCACAGAGCAGAAGTTGTGATGGAGACAATGCCCCAAATCTGTCAGGATGCTTCCCGCCTGTTCTCCGGGGGGCTCTTCCCCCACTGCTTTGTTGCCTCGTCTGTCGGAGGATCAATCAGCTCTCCACCTCGGCTGTGACACCTCCAATACGTTTGACACACACACATACACACACGCACAAACACACATACACACACACACACACACCAAATGCGTAATAGGTTACACACCGCATAAGGTTGGTTGGTTGATAATATTGGGACTGCTAATGTTCTATGCGACATTTTTATTGTTGCTTTGTCGTGTTAATGTATTTAATATGACGTGTCTCAATGCATGATGTGTCATGCTGCAGTGCTCAAGCACAACAGAGGTTCTTGCCAAACCCCCCCACTCTCCACACCACACACACAAACACAAGTATAAGTCCACAACACAAAACAAGGTAAATGCCCCCCCCAGCAGAGGTACCGGCAGAATTAATTTCCCAAACAACAAGTGTGGGGGGGGGGGGGGGGGGGATGACCAATCCCCAGCATCGCAGATTCAAATGTCTTTGGGATCAGAATGACAAAGATTAACTGACGCTCGCAGCTTGCGAGCCCATAATTAATGCGGCGGCACTTCCCTGCACGGCGAGCCTGGCAGCGGTACTGACACGCGATTGATGGATTTGGCATTTAGGGGTCAGTGTTACCATGACGCAACAGACAGAGCCGCGCACGTATTTGTCAGCCCTAAGCCGGAGTGGATGGCTTTGCAGAATTTTTAAATGGCCACATTGGACCCCTCATGCACAAACGCACGCGCTCGCACACACACACACACACACACACACACACGCACACGCACACGCACACGCGCACGCACGCACACACACACACACACACACACACACACACACACACACACACACACACACACACACACACACACACACACACACACAGCCAAATGCACACAACAAATAAAATAAATCCTATTGTGTGAAACTCAACAAAGGCGTGTGGGTATTTCTTTCTTTAATTACAATAGCGAGAAAAATCTGGACTTTTAAAGTAGAAAATACCCTCAAAGCATCGCACGATGATGAATAATAGAGCGGAGCACTATGATTACAAAGCAAAAAGAAATAATCAAAGCAAAGAAAAACAAAGAAAGGCGGGGCGGGGCACCGGGCGGCGGTTTGTCTGAGCCTGCGGTTCGGGAAGAGGGGCCCGATGTTATCACGGGGAGCCCTGCTGAGAGAGGGCCGGTTCACTGTGCGTGCGGACTGCAGCGGTAACACTGCCTCCGACAGGAGGGTGGCCTTCAAACGGCTCCCCCCCACCTTTCAGCGGGCTCTGCAAATCCCTCCATTGAAGCAGGCTTATTTCTCCCAGCCCGTTCTCGAGAATCCTCTTTGCACATAAACGCCCACGATGAAGTTCCCAGAAAAATAGGAAAATGTTCCCTTTCGTGAAATCCTTCCGACTGGTGATCAATCGCCTGAGGGGGCGAGGGGGAAATTTCTCTTTTCCAATGCGCTGGCCTCTTGAAAATCCTAATAAGGTAAAACGCAGAGGGGACTGTTGATATAATATAGTGTACATCGGGGTGAGGACATCCATTACAGCGCAGCCAGATTGGATCCGCGGCCATCCCCCCCCCCCCACCCCCCGATCCCCCCACTCCGATTGGACAAACCTCTACACGGGGGCTAAGCCCATTTAGCGGCCATCTCTCCATAGCCACTTCTCATGAAACAAGTGCACAGGACCGAGTTCAAGGCTGGCAGGAGACAGGCGTCCATATCTCCGCCAATGAGGCGAAGCGAATCCGGCTCGGATTCTGTTTGGTGACAAATGAGGGAGGAAATAGGAAAGGAGCGGCCAACAGCTCAATCGGCTGAGGTTTAATTGAATGGCCCGTGTGTGCGTGTGCGTCCTGGCTTCAGTCTACTGGCTGAACCGCGTTCAGGGGAAAGCACGTTTGATGCATGAGGGACGGGGTTTCCACTGCCGGTCTGCCTGGGAGCTTCTCAATTGGCTCTGGATACGTAATAAAAAACACATCTTCGGCAGGATGTGAAAACAGACGGCTTCGCTGCGTGTTTGTACACTTCTTATTTACCCCCCTAACCCCTTAAAGGGGAATCATACATTTCTCATTTGCTACGATTAGCTTATTTCTTCAGCCACTGCAGTGGCGTCTTCTCTTTGTTGCACAGCGCCCGAAAGCTACAATCACGTGATCAATTTAGGAGTGACTTTGCAATTAGATGCCTATTGTTTTACAACATCTATTATTCCACCATCAAGCTTTGTTACACCCACAGCAAGGCCAGGCCATTTAAAGTCACAAAATATATTATTTTATCAGCTAATGCCTTTAAGAAACATTCTACCCAGAACCATTACTGTCAGCATAAAAGTTCATGGTGGCCTGATACTATATATAAATATATACATACATGTGTGTGCGTGTGTGTATGTGTGTACGTGCGTGTGTGCGCGTGCACGGTGTTAACTCACATCAGCCTGCAGGGTTTGGCTCCCCACTACCCATCCAACTCCTCTCTGATCACAGACGAGCATTAAGGCCGAGTCTTTTCTCCCTATGCGGCCTTTGTGGAAAATAACTGAACATCTATTTCATATCACATATCCAGCGTTTGAGGATCAATAGGCCCAACGCACAGAGGGGGAAACCCCTTTGCTCCAACAGTCCAGCCTGAAATAGCCCCCGATGTCATTAATTCCATTCCCCTCTCTCCCTCTCTCACTCTCTGTCCTTCTCACCCTCTCTCTCTCTCTCTCTCCCTCCCTCCCTCTCTTTCTCTCTCTCTCTCTCCCTCCCTCCCTCCCTCTCTTTCTCTTTCTCTCTCTCTCTCTTTTTCTCTCTCTCTCTCTCTCTCTCTCTCTCTCCCTTTCTCTCTCTCTCTCTCTCTCCCTTTCTCTCTCCCTTTCTCTCTCCCTCTCCCTCTCTCCCTCCTCCTCGCTGCCTCCTCCCTCCCTCCCTCCCCTCCCCTCCCCTCCCCTGTGACGACTGCTTGGATTGTAAGTGTCTTCTTTTATTCTCACCACAGAATTAGATTGCTCCTCATTTTAGAGGCGCAACCCTGAAAGCTTGGGCCAAAATAAACCTTGTCAATATTAATATCAGCGCCGAGCCAAGACGGCCGCGTGCCCCCTGATAGCCTCCTTGAACGGGAGGCCGGCCCGCTTACAAGCAATCTCGGCTCGAACGAATTTAGGGGAAAAACAAAGAGTGACATGAGCGAGGACAGCGGCCAATTAATCGCCTTTGCAAACACTTTTTTTAAAGAATGAAATATTGATTCGTTTTATACACACCAGCCAGTTTCATAACTACTCTCTTAAACCAACTCCACTCAAGTGTGCGTTCACCTTTGGCGTTGGCAGCCGAATGCCTTTCTACGTCCAGCAGTTTGAGCGAGGCAAGGAGGAGAGAGTGCAGAGTGCGGAGAGAATGGAGCCGTCCATCACTTGTCCTCCTCGTCGGGCTGCAGCTCCGTATAATAATATCAGCATTGTTATTATCTGCGGTCTGTTGACTTTCTCCCCCTGTCATATATCATCACCTTCTCTACCGCTCCATCCCGGCCACCCTTCCCCCTCTCCCTGAGGTCCCCAGCTCCGACACTGGGCGTCTTCGGACCTCCTGCAGCCCGGCCCGGATCAGATTCCTCCGCCCTGATGGACGGGCCTTTGTTGTGGGCTGCGGCGGGGACGTCGGGGGCCCATTGTGTTGTGCTCTCCGTCGACGGGGCCACGGCGCTCCACGCCACAGTCAGCTATCCGGCCGATAAGATCGGGGCGACTGCGGCCTCTCCTCCAGCGAGACCCCGTCACCTCTACCCGGCGTCAGCAGATTACATTTTCTCAAGACGACTGCTTGTTATCACTGGCGCAGGGCGAGAGCCGGCTTAATCCTTTGTTCTTTGTTCGCCGGTGACTGCGCCTCAGACTCTCGGACTCTCTATCCCCCTCGCCCTCCTCTGTGACACCCCTGTTCAATAAGGGATGCCCGCTCTCTGGTCTTTTAATCTTGCTCTTAGGGCACGCCACTTTGTAAAGGGATTACAGTAATGGAAGTTGCAGAAGTGCACAATGATATCCTTTCTACACTTCTCTTCTCTCCCTCTCTCTCTCTCTCACTGTCTATCTCTGCCTCTGCCTCTCCCTCTCTCTCTCTCTCTCTCTCTCTCTCTCTCTCTCTGTCTCTGTCTCTGTCTCTGTCTCTGTCTCTGTCTCTGTCTCTCCCTCTCTCTCTCTCTCTCTCTCTCTCTCTCTCGCTCTGTCTGTCTCTCTCTCTCTCACCCTGTCTGTCTCTCTCTCTCCCTCTCTCTCTCTCTCTCTCTCTGCCTCTCAGTCTCTCTGTCTCCGTCTCTCTCTCTGTCTCTCTCTCCGTCTCTCTCTCTGTCTCTGGAAGACAAAGAGGTTCGATACTGATTGCATTATTGGGATCCTGGCTTCCTGTCTGGTGATGGTTCATGGTTACTGAGGTGGGGCCTTTCGTCTGGGAACAGAAACCACATGACTGCATCACTTCAGACGTCTGAAAGAAATGATCCCCATTATAAGGGTGAGGAACGGAAAGTTCTTTGCTACAATTTCTGTCATCCCAAAAACAAGCCAAGATTGTTTTGTACTCTGCTTCAAGCACAGTTCTCAGCCACTACTGCCAGGGGAACTAAAAAACAGAGCATTGGAGCAGTGAATCTGCCAAGGGGATAAGCATTTGAGTTACGGCAATGGTTTTCAGCTTTGTTCTGGCAGTGAACCAGGTTTCAGCTGGCGATGGTCTAGCATTGGTCCTGCAATAAAACCATGCACCGTGCTCCCGTGCAGCCCAAGCATTGATTGATTGGATGCTGGGTGAAACCCTGCTGAAGGACTGCCAGGGCGATTGATCAATCACCAGATCAATTAAATCTTAAGATGCGTTTTTGTTGTTGTAGTGTGTGATGTTCAGTTGGACCTAACTAGTAAGAATGCACTGCCAGGTTGGTCTCATACAACAAAGAAACAACCCACAAATAATACATCCTGGGGGATCACTTACAGAATCTCGCTGCTACCACTAGTCACACTTCAAAAACGAGCAATAAGAATAATCAATAAAGCAGGATATTATGATCACACCAACCTCCTGTTTTTACATTCCCGTACCATAAAGTTAAATGAACTGGTTGACTATCAAGGGGCACAAATCATGTTTAAAGCACGAAACAAACTCCTACCAGGTGACATTCAAAAACTTTATTTTTGAAAGAGAGGGGGGATATAATTTGAGGGAACAGTTCAACTTTAAGACGCTAGCTGTTCGCATGACTTTAAAATGTCAATGCATCTAAATTGGTGGTGTTAAACTGTGAAATGGTATGAGCACGGAGCTAAAGCAATGTCCAAACATGAAAAAAAAAAAAGAAAAGGTTCAAAGCAATGATTTTCAAAAGGTACAGGGATGAGGGAGATATTTAAGAAAGAAAATATATTTAAAAAATAATAATAATTCATAATTGGAAAAATAAATAAATAAATGTATATATAAAAAAGGATTGTATATATTTAAAGTGTAAATATTGTACATCCAATTGTATGATTATTTGTTTGTATGTATAGATATAGATATATGGATTGTATAAATATAGATATAGATATAGGTATATTGATTGTATATATCTAGATGTATAAATAGATATATGCATTGTATAACTAGATAAATTATAAAAATTCATAGTACATCAAGTTGTATATATGTATGAATTGTAAATATCAAATATAGTATCGCCAATTGTATAGATAGATTGTATAGAGATTATAAGGAACACAAGAAACTAATATAATAAATATTATTTTTTGAGCTGTGAAAAAGGTTTAAATACGTTTATACTTCTTCCTACTCCTTTTCAGGCATATCATATCAATACATGTAATTTGTTATCTTTTTGGTGAAATAATTTAAACATCATTTTTGTTTATCGTATTTTCATGCTTTGCATTTTGTTTTGCATTCTTGATACGTCTGAAATAAATTGAATCAAATCAAAAAAAATAATAATAATAATAATCCTTTTAGTACTTCTACAACTACTACTAATACTACGACTATGACTACCACTACCTCTACTTCTACTACCATTACTACAAATACTACTATTAATACAATTATTACCACTGCTGCTAATAATACTAATACTACCTCTACTGCTTCTACTGTATCTACTACTATTAATACCGCTACTACCACCTGTACTGCTCTTCTACTATTACTCCCACTACTACTAACACTAGTACTACCACTACTATTACTACCTCTACTGTTGCCTCATTCATTGCTAGTGCCAATGTTTAGAAAGTCTCCTCATACAGTGGTTCTATTTAAACTACTACTGCTACTGCTACTACTATTCCTACTGCTTCTATCGCTAGTGCCGGGCGTCTGAGAGTCTCCTCATACAGTGGTGCTAGTGCTCCGCTCACATAGATATTCCAGGGCTGTCTGAAGCACTGCCCTTCAGTGTCTCTCTCAAACCTCCGGGATGACTGCAAAGCTCACACTGATGTTCTGCTTTCCCTGACCAAAAGAATCTCGGCTGTGTCGCGGGACTCAACAGGAAGAGCTTGCTCTCTCACAATCTCTCTGTCTCTGTCTCCGTCTCTCTCTGTATCACCATCTCTCTGTCTCTGTCTCTGTCTCTCTCTGTATCACCATCTCTCTGTCTCTGTCTCCGTCTCTCTCTGTATCACCATCTCTCTCCCTCCGTCTCTGTCTCTCTCTGTATCACCATCTCTCTGTCTCGGCCTCTCTCTGTCTCTCTTTCTGTGCCACCAACTCTCTCTCTCTGTCTGTATCACCATCTCTCTCTCTCTCTGCCTCTTTCTCTCAGTCTCTCTCCGTCTCTCTCTCGATATCAGCACCTCTCTCCCTGACAGGAACACTAAGTCTGATGAGAAAACGGAAAACACACACACCAAACTTGCTTATGTAACAAACTCACCCTTATGCAACCCCCTCTGCAGGTACCTCCTCTGTTTGCCATGACAACAGCCCACCGCTTGTATTTACCTTCTGTTATGTACCCTTAGACCCTCTATGATTCGTCCTTTCAAACAGTCTTTAAAAACTCTTAGGAAAAGCAAGTACCCACTCAAAACATTTGGACTCTCTTTGAACAGGCTGATTATGTTACCGTGCCGACAGGCTCATTAAAAGCATTTGGACGCGCGTTCACTACAGGGCTCCCTTCATTCTCTCCTGAGAGAGAGACGAATGAGTATTAGGGGGATGACAGATAGGGAAATGGACTGGGACAGTGATGGGCCGCGACCACGCCTGGGCTGACAGGGAGCCAGGAGGCCGGATTCATTACTGGCCAGGCGGCCCGCCGCTCGGATCACCCTCCCTGTAGGTGTTAATTACCCCCCCTAAAACAATGTCGATTCAAGGCTCACAGGGGACTGTGGCTGTTGCCCAGCTATGTCATCAGGAGGGATGCATACGTGGACAGACGGACTCTGTGTGTTCTAGTTTGCAATGGCGGAGCGGCCATCGGAATGATAATGCTGTGCGTGTCTGTGTGTCAGTATGTTTGTCTGTGTGTGTATCTGTAGGTGTGTCTGTGTGTGTGTGTGTCTGTATGTGTGTATGTGTATCTCTATTTGGCTGTGTGTGTGTGTCTGCGTGTGTGTCTGTATGTGTGTCTATGTGTGTGTCTGTGTGTGTGTCTGCATAATATGTCTGCATTTGTGTCTCTGTGTGTGTGTGTGTGTGTGTCTGTGTCGATACGTGTGTCTGTGTGTGTATCGGTGTGTCTGTGTGTGTGGCTGCATGTGGGTCTGTGTGTTTGTATTTGTGTGTCTGTATGCGTATCTATGTGTGTGTCTGTCTGTATGTGTGTCTGTATGCGTGTCTGTATGTGTCTGTGTGTGTCTGTATGCGTGTCTGTATGTGTCTGTGTGTGTCTGTATGTGTTTCTGTGTGTGTGTCTGTGTGCGTGTCTGTGTGCGTGTCTGAGTGCGTGTATCTGCGTGCTTGTCTGTGACACCACAGTGGTACTGGGTTGGCCATGGCGGGATTGAGCACGGGGACACAACACCGGGGGCGTCGGGCGCCCCTCCAGAGCCGTGGGCCGACCCAACCAGCGACTTCAAACACATCGGCCCCTCTGAAGATTCACCTGGCGCCCGCGTCCCAGTCCCCCCTCCCCCGGGGCCCGTAGTGCGGCCCAGCGTGGCATTATGGGAAAGGGCAACCTGACAGGCTCCCATCACCACCCTATCCCACCCCCTCTCTCTCTCTCTCTCTCTCTCTCTCTCTCTCTCTCTCTCTCTCTCTCTCTCTCTCTCTCTCTCTCTAAATTATAAACGTCTCAAAACACCGGCTCAGCTCTTTTTGAGTTTAACAGTGAAGAATAGTTTCAGGGTTTTACACTCTTCCCGGCTTTAGCTCCTAATAGGATTTGTGGCCTGCCCTATTCCCGCCGTTATCCCACACCGACGGCTACGCTCTCTCCAGAAGTCTGAACCAGAGGGAGGAGGAGCGCAGCTCAAGTCCGGAATATTATTCCCTCCGCTGTGTTCTCACGTCCGTTACCGAAAGAAATGAATTCTGTTAAATGGAGATGTGGAAAGAGGAGTGACGGTGAGTATGAAGGGATCAAGTCGACTGGTGTGTCAGCCCAGGCCAGGATGTTAATAGAAAACAGAGTGACCTTCGCCTCAGCATCAGGTGGAGCCGGCTAAAACCGGCTCCGTCCTCCCCGGGCCGGCCTTCGGAGGAACACGGATAAGGGGTCACACACGGGCACTGGGGTCAAAACAACAAAATCTAATATTTGCTCTGGGTTATTTCCCCCCGTGAGGTGAAGAGGTGCGGGACGGCGGAAAGGGTTTTTCAGAAGCAGCGGTTGCCGTGGTTCCCCGTCGTGCGAGCCGTGTGATCTGAACGCTAAGAAGAGTATCCGGGGCACCGTTTTAATCAAGCCACTGTATGTGGCCGCACAGACGCCGGTGCAAAACAATCACCGCCTTGTTTTCCAGAGAGCGGCGGCGGTCGCTGCGCAAAAAGCACTCGGATGGAGTCGGCTGCGTTTCAATGATCTCCGTGCCCCCGGGAGCGACGGAGGGAGCAGTGCCCATGCAGGCAACAGAGGCAGGCTTTGTTCGAGGCCCCCTTTTGTGTGTGTGCGGTGGACGGGGCTTGGGAGACGCAGGTGAAAATAACATCTCCTTTCCCCCCCCCCCCCACCGCAAACATTCACCGGGGGGTCAGGATTGGAAAAATTGCCGGGCCGGCCCTTGCGGGGTCATCGGCGGCATTTAATCACATTAAAAGGCGGCTAAATTAGACTCTGCAAACAGACAGGGCTTAAGGGATTATCGGACCTCTGACCAGAGGATCAGGTTTGTACCTTCCAGAATAATGCACTGCGGCCGGTTCCTGGCAGACTCTGACTGCGGCCGGGGTGCAGGCTGTTGCAGACAGGGTTTCCCGAGGCTAGCCCTCATTTATTTTCTACTCTGTTTATCTGTTTATTCATTTAAATTAAGCCGTCTGAAAAAAAAAAAAGACTAAAACCAGCCGGCCCTTGCCCTTTAGAGTGAGCGGTTATTACTGTGAGCCGGGGCCAGAGGTGCAGGCCATTACTGCAGGAACTCCAGCTCACAGTCCAGTACTCCCCCCCCCCCCCGTTGGCCTGCTATGGGTTTTTCTTGTGTTAATAACCATTTGCATACGTAATATTGCTGCTGCTGCTATTGCTCTGTATGTGTATGTAAACACACACACACTGGGCTGTATACGTCACCCGACAGGACATGCTGCCCCTGTGAGAGCAGGCTCTCTGGAACGTGCACTTGAATATCCAGTCAGCCGTGTGCGATTCCTAAAAGAAATGTGTGCGAAAATTGTACGTCTGCATCTTTTCTTTCACTAACTATGTTACTGTCAGGGAGCAATAACTGTATAATAGATATAGATTCAACCCTTTTTTTTCCCTTTTTTTTGTGAAACACAATCTGTTATGAATCGACACCCCGCGAAGATCTGCACTGCAACACGAATCCAGTCACATAATAGAGTCAGGAGGAACGGTATTACAATTGATTTTTAGGATTGAATGATCCTGCCCATCTTATTGATTTTCATGAAAGTGTTATGATATGGGGGAAGACACGACTGCAGGAACACCTTTCAACATCTCTCTGCACTGCGGCGTATACTGTATACTTGTATCACTGCAGCCTTACAGTGAATAATAAATGTAAAATTGTGTGCAATACATGCATATGTACATTCAGTGTGACATATGTTGCGTACATGTGTGAAAACGCTGCATGTGTGGGCAAACTGCAGAGACTCTTGAGATATGGGTGTTTGTGTCAGAAAGATAAAGGAAATGGTTTCGCATTCATACGTACTGGGAAATAATGGGCGAGTCATCAACTTTAAATCCTGTCTGTCTGTCTGTCTGTCTGTCTGTCTGTCTGTCTGTCTGTCTGTCTGTCTGTCTGTCTGTCTGTCTGTCTGTCTGTCTGTCTGTCTGTCTGTCTGTCTGTCTGTCTGTCTGTCTGTCTGTCTGTCTGTCTGTCTGTCTGTCTGTCTGTCTGTCTGTCTGTCTGTCTGTCTGTCTGTCTGTCTGTCTGTCTGTCTGTCTGTCTGTCTGTCTGTCTGTCTGTCTGTCTGTCTGTCTGTCTGTCTGTCTGTCTGTCTGTCTGTCTGTCTGTCTGTCTGTCTGTCTGTCTGTCTGTCTGTCTGTCTGTCTGTCTGTCTGTCTGTCTGTCTGTCTGTCTGTCTGTCTGTCTGTCTGTCTGTCTGTCTGTCTGTCTGTCTGTCTGTCTGTCTGTCTGTCTGTCTGTCTGTCTGTCTGTCTGTCTGTCTGTCTGTCTGTCTGTCTGTCTGTCTGTCTGTCTGTCTGTCTGTCTGTCTGTCTGTCTGTCTGTCTGTCTGTCTGTCTGTCTGTCTGTCTGTCTGTCTGTCTGTCTGTCTGTCTGTCTGTCTGTCTGTCTGTCTGTCTGTCTGTCTGTCTGTCTGTCTGTCTGTCTGTCTGTCTGTCTGTCTGTCTGTCTGTCTGTCTGTCTGTCTGTCTGTCTGTCTGTCTGTCTGTCTGTCTGTCTGTCTGTCTGTCTGTCTGTCTGTCTGTCTGTCTGTCTGTCTCTCTCTCTCTCTCTCTCTCTCTCTCTGTCTGTCTGTCTGTCTGTCTGTCTGTCTGTCTGTCTGTCTGTCTGTCTGTCTGTCTGTCTGTCTGTCTGTCTGTCTGTCTGTCTGTCTGTCTGTCTGTCTGTCTGTCTGTCTGTCTGTCTGTCTGTCTGTCTGTCTGTCTGTCTGTAATAGATTGGGTTTGTCACAAATAATGACAGGGTTATGGACTTGGGAGTCAAGCCACAGTAAGACAGTATGACAGCAGTGATTTTAGTCTGAAACTTCTGGTCTGAAGATTTCTCAAGACCTCAGGTATTTAAGGGCAAGAATGCACACAAAGTAAACGATTTCATTGATTCCCTCTTTGTCTATCTGTCCTTTAACCTTGATTGCTCTCAGTTTCCCACTCTCACTCACACACACAAACACACAGACCGACACCCTCACACAAACACAGGCACACACACACCCACCCTCAAAACAACCCCCCCCCCCCCCCCCCTACGCACACCAGCGGCAGCTGGTGGATTTTAAAGTGAGGGAGGAAGGACTGCGCGCTTGGTTGCCATTGGCCTGCTTATACCGTTGGTGTATGGTGGCATAAGAATGTGAGACTCAAGTTGTTTCAGGGTGTTTTGGTGAACAACAAAATAGTAGGGAGGGATAGTTATGTGAATAAAATTGATACAAAGCCACCAGTGGCATCACTGTAATTTGAAAGCTGGTGGGCAGCATGTCTTTGAAATGGACCACAAGGGCAGAAGGAAAGGATGCAAAGCCCATTAGTCAAATCAGGCCTACTCTTGTAAAAGTTAATAAAAAATTATTATTGGTTGTACTTTAGCTATGTTTATTTTCAGTTACAATTGTTTTAAGAAAAAAAATGATGCCATTTAAAATACATCATGCTCTGAATCATTCACCCTTTCCACACCCTCTCCACAATATCAAACAGAACGGCCAGTACTTTCGGGGAAATGAATGGGACTCAACGGAGGCTGAGGGAGGACCTTCCTCACTGAATTAATTGTCAATAGGCGATAGGGGGTGCTAATGTCCCTTTACCCAGGGAAACAAACATTATATATTCAGAGGCATTAAAGTAGTCATATTTAAGGGCATTAATTCATTACAGTAGTCTGGGCAATCTACATTTTTTTTATTCTCAACAATGTTAAAGAGGAACTTCCCCCTCCTCACTGGAGAAGCCTCCACTGACGCACACACCCCCACCCAACCGTGGCCCCTTTCTCTTCCATCAAAACCAATCACCGGTGGCGTGTGATTTAAGGGTCATGTGGTTCTTACCCGGCTGAGGAATAGTTCCACCTATAACACTGGCGGCGGGGGCTTCACAGTTGCGCATCGGGAGAAATGCTCAGGGGTGTACATTTTCAAAGACAATTCATCTGAACGGCTAACTCCTCAGCGGGCCCCCTCTCCCCGAGAGTGCTTTTGATTCTCCGAATTGTCTTTAAACAATTACTGGGCGGAGGAGCGAGAGGAGAGGGGGCTGTTGGTGATATGTTTTATCTAAATCACAGGGCGCTCCCGGCTGCCACGCCGGCTAAATAAATAGGAGAAGAAGGAGGGAGAAGAAGATAAAGGCTGACATCCAATGTATTAGAGCTCAACACGGTTAGATTTGAGGCACGGCGAGGGCTGATGCTCCGTCGCTCGGAGCGCAGAGACGAGAAACTCGCTCGCTGCTTTAGTGCGGGGGCTGGGAGGACAGTGGCACTGCAGCGCTCTCTCTCTCACTCTCTCTCTCTCTCTCTCTCTCTCTCTCTCTCTCTCTCTCTCTCTCTCTCTCTCTCTCTCTCATAACGTGTTGCTATGCAAACACAGTGATGCAAAGGAAACCTTGAAACCGACAAATACAAAACCCAGTTCAGCGGTTCCCAAACTTTGACTCTCGGTGTACTACAAAAATGGATAAATACAAATGCAGTGGCCAAGCAAAGAGGGCTCTATGCTCAAGTATTGCTGAAGGAAGGCTATGGTGAGAGGGAAACAGAAAAAGCAGAGTGTGTGTTTTTGTATACGTTGGTGTAGTATTTGTTCTTGCATGCAAGCTTAAAAAAATCTACATCTGCTCTTGCCAGTGTGTGTGTGACTGTGGGTGGGTCTTTGTGTCTGGTTGCATATCTGTATGTGAATGTGTGTGTGTGTGTGTGTGTGTGTGTGTGTGTGTGTGTGTGTGTGTGTGTGTGTGTGTGTGTGTGTGTGTGTGTGTGTGTGTGTGTGTGTGTTTGTGACTGTGGCTGTGTGTGTGTGTATGCATACGTGTATGTGTTTGTATGCAAACGTGTATGTGTGTATACATGTGTATATGTGTGTGTGTGTTTATGTGCATGAGTATAATTGCCTGCCAGCATGTGTGTGTGTGTGTGCGTGTACTCGCGTCGGCGCACGTTGTCGCACATGCGTGTGTGTTTTTGAGTGTGCTCACGTGCACACGTGCGTGTGTTTGTCAACAGTAAGCCTGGATGTTCTTCGCACCGTGAGCCCATCTGGCTCTGCGGCTCTGAGAGACGAGGGCCCCTCAGAGGAGCAGGCAGTCAGCTGGGGCCCGCCGAGCGCCCACTCAGCGTAAGAGACTATTGGAGGCGCCGGGGCCTGACACGCGGCTCATACTGATGAGCGCGATGACTTACACCACTCTGCGCTCGAAACACACCCCCACCAGCCCCACCCTTACCACCATCATCACCACCACCATCACCATCACCACCACCACCACCACCACCACCGCCGTAGAGGGGCCCCCTCTCCCCTCTCCCCTCGACACCCAGGGGCCTGTACCCCCCATCGCCCGACCAAACACCTCTTGTGGCTCTGTTCGCGTTGCTGCTGTCCTTGACCAATTGCCCCGGCCTCTCAGCGTGACACTCGCACGGCGAGGAGCCAATCATGCGGTGAGTTGACGCGAGGGTCATAATTTCTGAAAGATCCGCCGTCCTCAACCGCCCTTAGCTGACAACATCAACAGCAACGACCGTGTTTATGGTTTACATGCCTCGAACGTGTGGCGTGGTTTCTTCAGCGGTGTGTGTGTGTGTGTGTGTGTGTGTGTGTGTGTGTGTGTGTGTGTGTGTGTGTGTGTGTGTGTGTGTGTGTGTGTGTGTGAGAAAGTGTCTTCCCGGGAGATCCATAATGGCGGTTGGAGGAGAGCATCGACTAGCTTATCCACAGATGGTGTGCCGGCTTATACCACAACACAACACAGAAGTAGGTACAAAGGAAAGGACTTCCCTCCCAGGACAGCAGGAAATGGGATCCGAGCGACAAAGGATGCCCTGTGTGCGTCGAGCTGCTACTTATCTCCTGCAGGAAGCAGAGGCAGATGTAGTTCACCTTACCCCGGGTAAATACCTGCCAATCACAGCTGCCTGCACCCCACTCTGTCCCTGGGTGTAATGTCAAGTTTTCCCAAGAAGGGCATTCAAACCCGTTTCTGTGGTATTTTGTGTTTGGCTCTACCTCGTCACAGAGCTGACAACCTCCTTATAAAACGCCCGTCTATCCAGCCGCATAACTGACCTGACTTTTTGTCAAAAACATATCACACTGAGTAAATGCTACTACTATTACCTGGAATAGGCATGTGGTGTGTGTATGTTGATTTATGTGTTTGGGTATTTGTTTGTGTTTGTCTGTGTAGTTGTGTTTGTGAGTGTGTTGGAGGCCATTTTCGGGCAGGTTTGGGTATATGTGTTTTTGTATATATGTACGTATTTGTGTGCTTGTGTGTAAATGTGGTTGGGTACCACTTTTTTGTATATGTGTATATGGGTTGGCTTTATGTGTGCGTGTGTGTGTGTGTGTGTGTGAGGCTATTTCTGTGCCTGTTTTGGTGTTTGTGCGTGTGTGCGTGTGTGTGTTGGACGTTATTTGTGTGCTTGTGCATGTATGTGTCTGTGTGTGTGCGTGCCTGTGTGTCTGTGTGTGTCTGTGCGTGCATGCCTGACTGACCTGGGGCCTCTTGCGGGACCATTTCAGACAGGTCCTGCAGGTGGCTGAAGAGCACCAGGCCTCCGGCGGCGAACAGCAGCAGGAACCAGAAGGAGCAGAGGAGCATTCTCTTCCGCCGGCGCAGGGAGTCCAGCATCATCCTCCAATCCATCCACAACACCACCCAACGCACCGTGGAGCAGCCTGGACAGAGAGGGGGAGAGAGGCAGGGTATCAGACAGAGAGAGAGAGAGAGAGAGAGAGAGAGAGAGAGAGAGAGAGAGAGGCAGGGTATCAGACAGAGAGAGAGAGAGAGAGAGAGAGAGAGAGAGAGAGAGAGAGAGAGAGAGAGAGAGAGAGAGAGAGAGAGAGAGAGAGAGAGAGAGAGAGAGAGAGAGAGAGAGAGAGAGAGCGTGTTGAACGAATCATGAAGAAAGGATACAAATAGAAGACGTGCGAGCAGGAGATGTAATAAAACAAGAGGTAAGCTATGTGGAGAGCACAGTTACAGCTCACATGCTGATGTTCCCTTGTTATTAGTTCCTTCTGGTCGCCCGAGGAAATGTTCTGATTAAGTGCAATAACACGCCAAAAGATATTATTTCATCCTCTCTCCCCCCTCCGAAAAAAATACCTGCTATGCATTTTTAGGTCAGACTACAAAAGTACAATCAAAAGCAGTGCCTCAGGCCCTTCTCCCCGTGGCTTGTTGAAGGTTTGCTAATCTTGTGACGCCCCAGCCCCCATTAGAGGATGTTTGTCATTTAACATTTAACTTTTGACTCTTATTGGCAAGCACCAGGAAACAACAAACAATCCACGCAGGTCATGAAACCATGCCTTTGCTTTGGGGAAATCAACCAGGGCTGATGGAATAAGAATTCATAGCTTTTCCCGTCTTCGAAAGAGCAGTACGGGGGTCCATGTGAAAAACAAAAGCCGTTTTTTTTGTTGCTGATGTGGTCGGAGCAGAGGTCTTATAGTATTGATTCACAAGCTTGCACGCAATCCGAGCCAATGTGACACATGGAACATGACGACCATCCGGCAACTTGACTTCTACTTCCCTCCTAAAGGTTAAAAGGCAAGAGGGACTTGGTGAAACTAAACATGTAGTTTCTGACAAGCCTGCAGAGTTTTGCACATCCCTTCACGACACGTTAAGGCACAGCGCCGACACGCCCCGCTGTCGGCAGGGTTTTGTCTCCACGCTCGCGCTAAATAACTTGCTTTCTTTATCCAGCTCTGAGGTGTTTCTGTAACGTTATTATTCAGAGACCAAATATGTATTTCTGGTGCAATTATAATCGTAGCTTCCTGGGCAGCCTTTCTACGATATCCACCTGCAGTGGATATTGTTGGACTCAGGCCTGCAGTGGATATTGTTGGACTCAGGCCTGCAGTGGATATTGTTGGAATCAGACCTGCAGTGGATATTGCCGGGCTTAGTTGATATTACAGAGACGGTAAAGGTGTCTCTGGTCTGACGGGCACTGGGGAGAGAGCGCATGCCCGATCATTATTCATGTTCAAATGACTAATTAGGCAAGCAGGGGGTCCAATTTCAACACTGCAGTCATAGAAACAAGGATGAACCGTATATGTGGTTGTTAGGGTTGAGGGTTGCGGTGGATGTTGAAAGCAAGACAGGGAGAAATCTTCGTTGTGTTAGGTTGAGGTGATGCGGAATGAAGAGACGGAGGTAGAGAACATCAGAATACATTGTGTTAATTCAACAGGCCAGTAGAGAGGTGTGCCTGCTGTCTCAATCAAAGTCATGGTGACCAGATGTTTCCCGAGAAAAACAACCCACGAAATAATGAGCTATCGTAAGAAAATACTTTGTGCCGCATAAAAAAACAAAAAAAGCTCTGGAAGGAGATACTTTATTCTTTTAATCAGAGAGGTAAATACACATGCTAATTGTCAATATAAATCCATCATGTCTGCTTCATAAGCCAATATTGAATATGTTAAATCTCGACTGAACTTGTTACAACCTGTCCATCATACTAGCTGCCAATGTTTGCACATGGACCACCTGAAGATAACGAAAAAGCTTGGTAATCATCTTTGTGACAGCTGTCTTGCAAGCTTCAAAACTTACACACTTATTCAGCTTTTATTCAGTAGGTGACGGAGTTGATTGGACTACCTTGAAGAGTCCATTCTATTTGAATTGGCAGGAGAAATGTTTCCTCCTATATATATATTCCTCCTCTATGACCATATACATATAAGGCTCATTTATAGAATGGTATATAGAATAATTAATATAATTCAATAAAGAATAACTTAACTTTAATGATCATGACTATGTAGGATGTTGTTAAGGTTAAGGTTAAGGTTTAATGTTTGTCTTCCTCCCCTCATGTTTCCATTTCAGTTTAAACTGCTAATATGTACCTATTCCTTGAGACCGGTTTCTTTTATTCAATGTCTGTCGACTGATTAATGTCTGTCGACTTATTAATTTTATAAGTTAATGTTTTTCTTTACCCCCTGGATTTTACATAGATTTTATTTGTATACATGATTCAGGGTAGAAAGAGAATGATAATTTTAACCTGCGTTGCCTTCTGTTTAACAGCTAGATAACATTTCCATTCCAATCCAACACACCTTTTTGTCCAGATGTGTGGCATCACACTTTCAATACAAGTATTTGTCACTTGGTCTGCTTGTTGCTATGGTTGGTGGGACAGCCTAGTTCTCCATCTGGCGGTGTGTATGGCCCATAGGAAACAGTGCACTATATCCTTGAAAAAGGTAGCAAGAAAATAACCATATTTACTTTCTCATTTATCCTCCTACAAGGTCGAACATGAACGGAAATACTCGTCATGATGCCTTGTAAATCATATTCATTTATTTTGAAATGTTCCATTTAATTTAATACAATCAGTTTCACAACAAAAGACAATCCACTTTATGTAGCCCTATAATGTATTTTGATGTATTGGCTCACCAAACAAAAGTGAGGAGATAAAAATCAATTTCACCTCCTAGCTTTTCCGAGAAATCTCATCATGAACCATTAGCTATGCTTAAATGGTTGCTATGCCAACATGTTTGGCTATCAGTGTCACATCTTGCTTATGCAGGCCCTAATTCGGTACCTCATTTCTACATGTGTGGTTTGTTCTTTTTCCTGTGCATTACATTACAACCGTGATTCCAAAGCAATTACGATAAACACGTTTGTCATCAGCACTCAAACTCATTTTACATTGTATGGCTTCACACAGAGGCCTGATTTTGTGTGTGTGTGTGTGTGTGTGTGTGTGTGTGTGTGTGTGTGTGTGTGTGTGTGTGTGTGTGTGTGTTTGTATTTGTGTTTGTGCCCGTCTGTGTGTGCTTAAGTGTGTTTGTGTGCGTAAGAGTGTTTGTGTGTGTGTGCGTATGCATATGTGTATGTTTGTGCATGTATGTGTGTGTCTGTGTTTGTGAGTGTGTGCATTTGTGTGTGTGTTTGTGATAGCCACAGCATTATGTGGCTACTTGTGTGTGTGTGTGTGTGTGTGTGTGTGTGTGTGTGTGTGTGTGTGTGTGTGTGTGTGTGTGTGTGTGTGTGTGTGTGTGTGTGTGTGTGTGTGTGTGTGTGTGTGTGTGTGTGTGTGTGTGTGTGTGTGTGTGTGTGTGTGTGTGTGTGTGCGTGCGTGCATGCATGTGTGTGTGTGAGGGTCAGTGCGTGTGATGGTTTGGGGTCGTTAGGGACAAGAGGGGTTCTGTGCAGGCAGGGTCCAGGTGCGAGCGGAAGATGGGGGGCTCAGTCTCCCACGGAACACAGGTAATGATTGTGCCAGCAGCAGCGGCAGGAGGGAGCTCATTCCACCGTCCTGGCTCCTCGGAGCAGAAGAGTTGTGATTTTGATTAGCGATTCAACGGTCCATGTAGGGGCGGTGGTGTTGCTAGGCAATGCACCAGGGAGTGGAGAGTACAGCAACGGAGTTGGAGTTTGAATGATGTGTCGTTGAGGTAAAACATCATTTCTTATCTCACGGTGATCACAACCGTTAAACCTCGCCATAAATTACAGCTACAGATACCTTTGCCAGCACGATATCGTTGTGTGTTTGTTACCGAGATTGTGAATCAATCGGATGAGTTTAGAAATGGCTATTTGTTATTGAATCGATGATGCGAATCAATTGGCTATTTCCAGGTACCGGCAAACAATATTGTTGGTAAGGCAATAATAACGGAAGAAAGAACGTGAATGGAACGCGCTGGCATGGAACAGCGAGATCAACGGGGAAACTCTGCACTACATCGATGTTTCTATTACCATTATTCATGAAAAATAAACATCAGTTACGACTACCAACGTTTGAAGGAAAATGGTTTCTATTGGAACCACATATACATAGACGCATATTTACTATAAAGAACTATGAACAAAGCCAAGAATAGTGTTCTCTTAACATACTATAATACATTAAATATAGCATATTATATGACTGTACAGCTGAAACCACTCCCCAGTATCGTTGCTACTGGTGGATAAGGGAGCTCGACTGTAATTTATTCCACTGTAACACGGTGGCAACTGTACTGACTCAGACTTTACTCAAGCAGCTCGATTTAAGCATAAATGCAAATGAACACAATGCCGACTAGAGCTGCTTGCTGGTTTTGCTTCAGGAACCACATTAATGCCTTTCAACTACCCGGACATAACAAAAAATAATTAGGAACTACAAATAAGGGGAAATCTGATTGACTTCTGACACCCGTCTGACTGCATTAAAGCAGAACTTTAATTAATTCAGTCACACTTACTAAAACATTTGCACAAGTTGCGGGGTGATCATAAGGAACACATGAATACGAGAACAAATTTTTCGAATCGTGATTTCACAGTCATGCTCTAAATGTAATTTGTTTTAGCCAACCATAACCATGGTGATCAAGACAAAACAATTCAATGAACTTTGACACACTGTCGTTAGCATAACATGTTCTATACAAATCCGGACATTGGGCCTCATCAATGGATACTCATCAATCCTAAAAGTTATGGGCTTGTACACGATGTCTGGGTCAAGAAAATATGTGTTTGCTGTACGGGGTTTGCAGATGCATTGATTTAAAAGTACAACTTATTACCTCTTTATCAGCTGTTCTTTCCCAAACAATTTACCAAGAATGTGTGGCTAGGTAGATGAGAGAAGCAAAGTGTATGCGCGTGGTGCACAAGCAACATTATGCACGCGCCCTTAATAAAGCATCTGAACAACGCTCCACTGACTTTAAACCAGGTATCTCCTGGTTTGTGGCGCAATTGTTTTCTGAAACTGCAAAATAGCACCAGGGAACGGTTGCGCCAGAACACGCCTCCTCCTTTCGCCGAACCGGCCCTTGGGGCGCAAGATCATTCCCTTATTTACCGACTCGTGGCAGTGGAGGGAAAAGAACGCTCTGCGCCAGTTACAAACTAGCAACGAAACATGCGCCAGTGTAGAAAGTAAATTGCGCCGGATGCAAGATAGGGCCCATAGTGTCACCGATCAGTTGAAAATCATCTGTTGTATTATTGAGGATTGGAGATCTGACGACATCAGTGTCCCCGAATCACCCCAACCGTAAAGGCAATTCACTTTCCCTTCAACGTGAAGCTATGCTCATGAGTGGATTCCCAAAGAACAAGAGTCATCCCAACAATCCAATGATTGGCAGGTTCCATGCTGTGCCACTCATTTGCTATTTCAATTACCAGTCTGGGGTCCTTGCGCATGACTTCAGCATTAAGTAGCTCTTTGATGCAGTCATTAATGCCTTCACTCATTCTTTTTACACATGTGCACAACGACATAACATGCACAACAACACAACGATTGTTTACAATTACGACAGTCACAACGGGATAGCGGCGGTGAATGTTAAAGACCGCTAGCATAAAGGTAGCCAACAATGAGGTATAAACGGGATAGCAGCAGTGAATGCTTCAGAGAGCTAGAATAATACTAACGGTAGCAATCACAGCACAAAGCCGCGCAAGGCATTCCAGCATCCGGCCATAGGATGGGGCTTGTGGGGGAAAGTGAAGGAAAAGTAACCCCCAAGGTGATCCGTCCTCAGTTTTCCCCATAGGAGTTCCTCACAAGGCCCAGTGGACACACGCAACACAGGCCTAATGTATTGTCTATGTGGTCAGGGTGTATATCCCTCCTGAGAGGAATGTGTGTGGACAGTGGGCACAATTCATGCATGCAGTGACACAACCTCATGGAAGCGGCCTTGTTGTTGAATAGGCTCGCTTCCAACTGCCAGCGTTGCCCAGAGTGGAAAGATGTTTGTGACGGAATAATACCATTAAAATGGTCCATTTCATGTGTGGAAAAAAAAAGACCCTTTCATTTCTCTTCGAGTGTTTGAAGTTCATATTGTAAAAAGAACATCAAAGAATATGCATCTTGATATGCATTTTAGATTAAATCCAGTAGCAGTGATATTAATTTTTTGGATTTCCAAACCAACGTGAGAAATGATATTTCATATTTTAATGACTATCAACACTATATCAAATATCTGAATGCCTCACTAAATTGATACATCTGAGCAATTCTATAGTCGAATCAACCATCCAATATAAAATACTTATTTTTTAAATTAACATCAAACCTCCCCAACACAATATTTTGTTACGAAAAGTGAAGTGAAGTTAATATGTGAGAAATATGATTTCACTCCGTGCAAACAGAGCTTTCCGTTCCTTTTGAAGTTCAATTCACAAAACATACTTTTTTTCAAAAGATAGCGCTTTGCGAACCCATCCTTCTCGTAGGGAATACCCCAACATAGTTTATTTTAATTTGAACGAGAAATTCCTGAAAGCAATATTGCGTTTTTGTAAAATCTTTGAACAAACCAAACCAAGCGTACGCGTTTCCATCAAACTCTCCGAGCCTCTCTCTCCGATCAGATAACCGATGGGGGGGCTGAATCAAACACAAACCCACAGCCAATCACACACTCCTGGCAGAACCAATCAGCAGCTTCTCTTCAGCAACACACGCAGCCCGTCAACGCAAAATTTCACTTGCCCTAGAAAAATGTTCCAGGATAAAGTTATTTATAGTCTTCACGTCTGATACCTTGTGAATCTCAGTAAATAAGTTAACAACATTGGCCGACAAACAAGGACACACAGACACACACAGCCATGTATCATTAATTAATAACGACTGCCTGCACGGGGAGTTGGGAAGGAGGTAGGAAACGGGAGACGCTTGGATCACGTTCAAAGCGTGGCCAATTGTCTTTATTTATGACAGCCGCTGATCTCTGGTATGATTTAATGCTTTCTCCACGCTTTGGTGTTGGAGATTAGACATCCGTGTGGAAAATGAGCCATCAGCCGGCAGCACAGTGAGACGAGGACTGAGGAGGCTGTCAGGAGCACAGGAGCTGTTTAGAAATAAATGTCATCGCACTTAGCCGACATTCTGCAGCAGAGAGGGGGGGACGTCCATGCAGGAGTGTCGCTGCAATGGTGACTAAGTATTTGCTCTGTCTTGCTCACGGATGCGTCAGGCCTTTGACGTGACATTTTCAGGCTCTAATGACACATTATCATTTCAGTCAGCGCTCCCTGAAAAAGATCCCTCAGTTAAAGTTTATCGAGTAAATCCCTGTGAAAGTGATGCCAAATGTGTTCTTCCCTGTGTATGACTTAAAGTAGATGTAAACAGCCGTTTACAGCCACATACATGTTGCGTCATGTCATCATGGGCTCATTCTGTAGCATTTTAGTCCCGAAACGTGTGTTCACTATGTTTTCTATTATATCCACCATTTTCCTCAACCAACTACAAAACTTTTCCAGTGGGGACAGCCACGTCGTGGGTAGAATTTGTGGTTTTGTACACGCTTGTTTGACCAAATTATGGAGCATCTCAGGAGCACCAGAATAGGGTGTCCTATACTGCTTGCTTTTGTTAGAACAAAACAACAGTTGACAAACATCGCTGTTGTACTGTACAAGTATATTTCCAATCCTTTAGTCAAAATGTAAATTAAGGTTAATAAATTTGACCTTAATGTTATATGGTAGGGGGAGAAATTCAAACCACCGTTGAACTGGCCTTAACTGGTTTTAAGAGTCAGCAAATTAGCCAGGTAATTAAACGGAAACGGCATGTGTCCCTATTGTTTAGCACACAGTGTGTATTAGGTGTTAGATCTGTTTGGCAGTGTCCTGACAAGCTGGTCTCAGACCTGCTCCCAGCGTAGACTCAGGGGGCGAAGGTAATCAGCCACGATCACACGCAATGATTCCAGTGTACATCACCTTGGACAAAATGTGACCACGGGCTGTACTCTGCCACAAAGAGCAGCCACTTGCTCCTATGAGCTCACACTCATATTTCTATTTTCATACACAGGGCCTCTCCCAGGGGCACGATGGTCATTCAAGAAAATCAGATTAATAAAATTTTACCTTGTATGGAGGACTGGTTCCTTAACCTCATTCCGAGAAAGACCAAGGCTTCAACAAACCAAAAACAATGAAACCACGACAATCTTCCATAATCGTCTTGTGTCCTTACCTTACGCCGTGTAACGGGATAAAAGAGAAGGAAAGAAAATGGAGCGGTCTGATTGTCAGCCGACATTACCTTGTTGTGAAGGATTTTTCAACCCCAATTCACTCGAGTGCCCAGCACGGTTTGACTCATTTGAGTTGAAGGATTTCATGTTTCAAAGCAAAGTGCTTTAACATTATGTTGCCTTCACTGTGGCTCCACCACCCAAGGTTGACTTCGGCCCTTAGTGGCCCTTTGATCAGGGTCGCTGCATGCTCCAGTTTCACCAACCTTAACTCATCATTATCCCAGTTAGCCTGAGGGACACGGCCTCCTCAAACGGCTGTGGAGACCGTTGCATGGACAGAGGTTCCAGTTGAAATACCCCTAATTGCATAGGCTCTTCCCTAGTTCAACATACTGTGTTACAGAAACACAATTGAGGGCCGAATGGGGGAACCACAGCGGTCAAACGGAGTTGACGGGTTTGAATCCCAATGTCCGCAGACCACCTGTTGACTTCCCTGAGAGCAAGATGCCAAACCCCGACAAACTCATGTATCAATAATAAATGTCTGCTCAACGACTACAGTACACTTCATCCAGTTCAGGTGTAGGGGGTGAGCTGTAGTGATGGCAATGAGGTGAGGGATATTGTGACTAGAGATGGCTGGTGAACAACTCAACCAGAACATATAATAAAGGGACTGCATTTATGTCACACTTTAGTCCTAAGCACCTTACAATATTGCCCAACATTCACCCATTCATGCACACATTCACACACAGACGTCAACAATGCAAGGTGACAGCCAGCTTGATGGGAGCAGCTAGGGTTAGATGCCTTGCTCAGGGACACCTCGGCACTCAGCTAGAACTAGCAACCTTGCGGTTACCAGCCAACCCACTTTACCTCGTGAGCTACCGCCACCCCGTAGGATGGGTCCGTCCTGGTTTAGCTCGTCAGAGGAGGTTCTGGTCATTACATACAGCAGAGGGACGGTGTACACACCTCAGGAAATGGATCGGCTGAACGGACAAAGCACATGAAAGAAGTAAAGAATATATTTGTTTTGTAGGGTCGTAATTATGCTCTTTGAGAGGTTATAATAAAAACACACACAGGCACACACCCACTGAGGATGCGCACAAGCAAAAGGTACTTAAATCCTAATATTTGTATGGACACACACACAGACACACACACACAAACATGCACAAACACACACACACTAAGGATGAGCACAAACACACAAATCCTCACAGCCATATACTAAAATCCTAATATTTGTTTGAACACAAACACACACACACACGCAGCAATATACCTAAATCCTAATATTTGTATGACCCCCTCCCCCCCCCCCCCCCCAACACACACACACACACATACAGACAAACATATTTCCCCTTTATAATAATGTGAGAATCTTTGGTGAGCACATCACATCTCTGCAGTATCTGGCTGCAGCTCAGACAGCCTAGTCATCCAGGCTCTGGGATCACACACTTTGCACTAACTCATGAATCTCACACACACACACACACACACACACACACACACACACACACACACACACACACACACACACACACACACACACACACACACACACACACACACACACACCTAACTCATAAATCACACACACAGACACACAAATAGCCACGCACACTATGCACGTACTCATAAATCTCTCACACACACACACACACACACACATAAATCACACACACCCACCACCCCATACACACACAGACACACACAGGATTCACAAATGAACTTAATCTCGGGACAGACAGTAGGGAATCCTGTTTCCTTTGAGAACCTTGAACCTCGGCTGAACTCTCTGCTATTGGGCCGCCTGTACGTTCTTACACAGAGTCCTCCATTGTACACAAACACAAATACAAATCAATACGGCTAACACTACACTGTCCTTCTCCTTCTCCCTCGCTGGTCCCAGCCACATCCTCAAACAGGGGAGGAGCCGTAGCACACGCCGCTCTAAACGTCCTGCTGAAGGTCTAAAGTGTGTTCCATACATCTCCATACATTCATAGGTTCTCTTGTTTCATCTCTGCTCTCTCTGACTGTCTCTCGCTCCCTTTGACTGTCTCTCTCTCTCTCTCTCTCTCTCTCTCTCTCTCTCTCTCTTCCTCTTCCCGCCCCCCTCTCTCTCTCTAAAAGAAATATTTTTTCTCTCATCAAAGAATATATATGGAACAGTGCATCATAAGGATGTTTCATGTTAGACAAACTATGGGATGATTCTAGTGGTAACCGTAGGTCCCTTTACCTGGCCTCTATCTTCACTTAATTAATTTAACCTGTGACCATTAACCGGTTGCTCTTCCACGTCCCTTAATCAATTATTCTAGTAACGCATTCAAGAGCACTTTTGGCAATAAATCGCTGATGCTAATTAGAATGGAATCAGTGGAAAAGTTGAAACGGAGAACGGTGCCAGCGCAGTTTGGGTTCCTAACAAAGGCGATGGAAAGAACATGCTGTGACACACACGCACGCACACACACACACACACACACACACACACACACACACACACACACACACACACACACACACACACACACACACACACACACACACACACACACGGTCAGAACCGAAGCAGAACGCACGTGTCCCATTCAGAGCTGCTTACGCCAAGTGCACAAAGCGCTCTGTTTTCATTAACCGATGTTGGAGTTCACCCCGAGCATAATTAGTAAGCAAGGCCAAAAAAGCACAAGTCCTTTGAGAGGTGTTTTTTTTTTTTGATGCAACAAATTTAGCCTGTTCAGTGGCTATGCAAGATGAATGGGCTATCATTAACACACACCATCTCCCAGCAAAGCAGTGATTAGTCGCAGGAGTCCGAAACTCACGGTTCTCCTCCTCGAAGACTTTGATAGAAAACACCCAGGGGTTGGCCATTGCCAGTAGGACATGAACACCATCTTCTCAAAATGCCTGCAAATCAGCAAACAAGATCAGCCCTCGAGTCAACAAGCTGATGAACCGGTCGTACGCCTCTCAGATTCAGGTCATTAAAAAGAAACAAATCAAATGGGATTGAAGCAGAGGATGATGAATCTACGCAGACGTTAAGGATTCACTCTGTTTATCTTGTCTATCCGCAATCATATGCTACGATAAACACATTGCGTTACAGTTCATTCAGAATGTTCGAAGTGGCATTGTGTGTTATTGCTGTTGTTTTGTTTGTTGGCCAATAGTGAAACGATAGAATACAAAACAGTACACTGACCTGTTCATAATTTAGGACAATTGCTTGCAGTCTGCCCACACATTGTCGGATATGACCAATATATGATGCAGATTGTGCCACACAACGCTAGCTCATGTTTAGAAAAGTTGCTAGGTATCTTAAGCTTGCTAGGTAGGAAATGTTGCTACGTTATGTTACTAGCTGCTGTTATAAATGTTGCGAGTAAGCTCCAAATTCTGTTAGGAATTGTTGCTAGGTAGCTTAAGCTGCTGTAGGAAATGTTGCAAGGTAGCTCTAACTGCTCTCAGGAATATTGCTAGGTAGCTCTAGCTGCTGTTAGGTAATTTTGCTAGGTAGCACTAGCTGCTGTAGAAAATGTTGCTAGGTAGCTCTAGCTGCTGTTAGGAAAGGATGCTAGGTAGCTCTAGCTGTTGTTAGGTAATGTTTGTAGCAGACATCAGGTGGACTTACTGTTGCGCTGGGAGCTCTGGCAGGCCTGTGATGGCGAGGTGACATTGCGTTGGTTTGGCATTATTTGCGACCTTTAAAGCATCCTTTGTATTAATTTTGTCAAAGCACTCGTTGTAATTGTAGATAGATAGGAACTTGCTTAGCCTTTTCCCCCCAGGTTGGTGGGGCTGGAGGACAACACATACTTTTACGCCCTTTGGACACTCAATAACATTCAGTCCCAAAGGGTCAAATTTACCACTTCACTGGAAGGAACTAGAAGCCACAAAAACAGGTTGCATTTGTTTTCTAACCATCCTTGGCCAGCAGGTGTTCTGCAGAACAATACATAACAAAGAGAAGGACCCCCACGGAGACTTTAAAATAAATAAGGAAAGAACCATGCTACCATTTTCAATGTCTCCAATTAACTCAATCTAAATTTAATTTAATTAAAAATGGATTTACAGCAAATCGTTTATTAAATATGCATTTCTGACAGCCTTGCATAACTGTAATTGATTATTACTTGGAAGATTATCACTGCATGGGATGACTTAATCAAATAACAGCCTGTGCATTATTAGCACTATATGGGTGTGCTTTAATGGTATATAGGGATTTAAAATTATCCCTGAGGGGAAAATGGTTTTACATCCGGCAGTGACCGCAATCAGACAAACCATAAACAATAAGTACAATATTAAAATAACGTCGAGTTAATAAAAAAGGCCAAATGAAGGACAAATTTGTTTTTAAGTGCATTGTCCAACACTTTGGCAGATTGTATCTGTGGGCATGATGAGGAATATGACACTCCTCCAAATGACATTCCTCCCAGCTACTCCAGGAGTGGCTCAGGACCACCAGGGTGACTGGGCCTTCTTCAAAGACCTAACCTTGAACAAATTAGGACTGTGATTCAAGGGCTTGCCTTGAATTTCTGCCGCACACTTTGACATTACGCTGCAATCTGTTTCTATTCGAGAGGGTAAGTGACCCGTACTAGCTGACCAAGGAGAATATGAGGACTGATTCGATATAACAGGACAACGTTTTTTTCATGGGGGTAATGTCAACATTAGAATGTCAAAGCATATGATGAAATCTTCGTAATGTCTACGTTGGTACAGTCGTTTGGCTTTAGAAGGACTCTAACTGCAAACCAAATGCTGTTTTTAACTAATATACACAATTCTGTGCAGGCAATGGTAACAAAACCATCAACTTGCACGTTTTAAGCCATATTGACTCTGTGTCCAGCATTTCAGGGTCATTCTAGTAAATGCAAGAATCTGGCAGAATTCGAATAGTTTCAAATGGTCTCTCCTCGATTGCTGTTGCAGATGGGGCTCAGTGGAGAGAGAACTTTCTATACGTCTCTGAAACGACTGCGATAGCAATTGAGGAAATATTGTGCAGCATATTTATGAGGAGGGGGGGAAAAAGCAATTTTGTGAACTACAAAATCAAAATCTGGGCAAATAACAGAACATACAAGGCAAGAGATCAAGTGAGAGTAGTGTGTGTGTGTGTGTGTGTGTGTGTGTGTGTGTGTGTGTGTGTGTGTGTGTGTGTGTGTGTGTGTGTGTGTGTGTGTGTGTGTGTGTGTGTGTGTGTGTGTGTGTGTGTGTGTGTGCATGTGTGTGTGCGTGCTTCTGTATGTTTGTATGTGTGTGGGTTTGTGTGTGTGTGTGTGTGTGTGTGTGTGTGTTTGTGTGCTTGTGTGTGTGTGCGTGCGTGCCTGTGCATGTGTGTGTAACGTGGAAAATAAAGCATGCTGGGAAACACTCAAAGGAAACAAGTCAGCTTGGCTTGCACGCTTCACACATCAAGTTCAAAAATATCTTGTGTTGATGTAACAGTGAAATGATAAAGAGAGCCATTGGCCTGCATTTTCTCAACCACTTACCTACTTACAAGCATATTTTGGTTGTCATGATTTATGTTACCAGCTGGTAGGCTCCCATCCTTATGCAATGCTACCATATTTTCTTCAGTCACATGTTGTTTTATGTATGTTGTAACATGGTCAATTATAGTTTCAGTACTTGGATTCTGGAACAATTGTATTGTTGAAATGTGTGACGATGCATTGAAAATTAAACTTCCATGGTACAAGAACCATAATTGTAATTGCCTTAACCTGGCTTTATTGTGACAGACATGAAATTAAGTTCATTCAAGGTATAGTACATTTAAAAAATTTAACAGAGCCCTTAAGATGCATCCTAAAATGTTTTTTGCGGTGGTGTGTCTCCAATGTGTAACAGGGCAGTAAGCTACGTAATACATTCTGTACAGATAAATGATGTAAAGCGTCATTACTTATTAAATGTGGTTAGTTTCTGTGGCCTTTCCACTGCTAAATCTGTGAGCCAATTAAAAGACAGAAAGAGTGAGCGGGAAATCACACTGGGGAGCAGCTGAGTCCCTTCCCCCCTGCTGCCCCTGTCCTCAGCTCTCCGCCGCGTTCAGAAGGGATACGGGTTGAACTCAACTTTAACATTTTTATTCTGTGATAAGCCAATGGACACGCAAGGAATAATGTCTCCCCCCAGCCGGATTTTGGAAGGGCATCATAACCTGTGACTTTACAACAGAACAAAACACTGAAAACTCGACGGATCCAACCACTATGGGCAATCGTGCCGCTTTCTAAATGTGTTCAGTGGTCGTTCAGCTGGGTTGAAGCAATTTCCCCACCATTTAACTGGGCGGCAGTAGCTCATGAGGTAGAGCGGCTGGACTGGCAATCAGAAGGTTGCTAGTCCGATCCCTGGTTCCTCCTAGCTTAAACTAGAGTGTCAGGGTGTCCCTGATCAAGAGCCCTATCCCTAACTGCTCCCGATGGGCTGGCTGTTTCCTTGCATGGTTATTGGACGGGACGGTGTGTGATTGTGTGGATGAATGGGGGAGTGTTAAGCTGCTTTGAGTGGCCATTGGTTAGAAAGGCGCTAAATAAATGCAGTCCATCCTTCTACCGTGACACTGCAGTCTAACGTATGAGTTCCATTCTCCAGCACCGCCACCTCTACAAAAGCCTTCCGCTGAAGCCTTGAGCGAGGATATTGAATGCTAGTGCCATGAACACATGAACTATTGGCCAGAAGCTATTGCATTTCCAAACGTCTTCACTTCCCTTCTGCAGAACATGAAGTTAACCAGCATGTGAACAGCAATCCCTCGTTCATCATTGATCAGGTCCAGAAGGGCCAACAGGATGATTCAACATAATTTAAAAGGATTAAAGGACTGGTAAAAGTATGTGATTTACCAAGGAAACGCACCCACTGCTTTGCCCTGAAAACAAGCCAGAGGCAGTCAACTTTTGCAAGACATGATTCATTGCCATGCAAAAGTTGCAGAGTGCTGCCGTCATTCAACCAGCGGCCAGAGAGACCAGTCTCACCGAAGGTGAGATCCCGAGCGGCCATTCGTGTGTCGCTCCATGGTGAAGTGTACTCCAGCACTTGACGAAGCCTTTGAGAGCCGGGCTCGTGCTGCCCTCTGACCGGCGTCTCCGTAACCTGTTCCTGCGTGAGCGTCCCGAGGGAATACACCGGCACAAAGGAACGCGCTCTGCAGCGGGTGATTGATACCCTCAAGATTATATTTTCTTTATAGAAGAGCAAAGGTTTTTTGTAAAGGTAGGCATTGTTGAGGTGGGTAGTGCGATGCTGTTGTCATGCAGTGTCACGTAGGGCTGCGTTGTATGAATGCGATGCGAGGGTGGTTAGAAGGCAAGGTCCGTGGGTAGAAGAGGAGCATAATGAGCTGCTCAGTCGGAAGGACTAACGTGTTATGTTCACTGCAGGGAAAAGTTATAAAGTTTTTGCAAATCATTTCTGTTACTGTAAAGGTCAGATTTGCGCGTTCACGCATGCACACACATGCATAGACATGCATGCAGACACACACATATGCATGCAGACACACGCATTTACACACACACACACACACACACACACACACACACACACACACACACACACACACACACACACACACACACACACACACACACACACACACACGCACACACACTCACATACATGAGGACACAGACACACATAATGTGCTTTGGGCTGGCACTGTGATTGTGATTGAGCTGCTTGCTGTGTGTAGCTTTTAAAAACTAAAAAATATGTGTAAATCAACCGCCTAAAACACATTTGGGTGCAAAAACCTACTAATTAAAGAAAATATGAAAGAACAAAGATATAGTTGGTTTTCCCTGAGCTAAACAACAGAGAAATCTGAAATTCTCCCATTTCCACTCGAAAGCTGAACTTTATCTCCTCAGTTTCCGCTGGGATTTCCTCGGCTGGTTCTGAAATTGCCCAAAACCATCCTGTAGGGATGCTGCTCCACAGAACCTAACCTATACTCTCCTCTGCAGAATACCCAGACCTTCCTCTGCAGAGGAACCTCCCTTCATCAGCCATGCTGCAGTCAAATGTGTGTTTATAATGATGCCTGCTTCCAGAAGTATCCAAAAAATACATAGCAAAAGACAGCCCCCCATCAGATTACATTAAGATTATCTTCCTCAGAGTTGAGTTTCAGGAATACTTTAAGCCTCTATAAGTGAATATTGTTATATAATATAGCATTTGAAAATGTACTTTATCTGGTACCCAAATTGCCATTAGACAATCATGTGAGCTTGCACGCCTGCCTTCGGCAACCCACTGCACCGTAACAGAACTCTGGGTGGGGTCGGTCACTCTCGTGGTGAACCCTGGATGGCTCCCAGCACAAGCTTAGTTTACCACCGAATGCGCTCATTGAAAAGCACACTTTGTGTCCATCAAGTGAGCCCGTTAAGGGTGCTCCTGTTTCCCGCTCGTGACCCGACAGAACTACAGGCAACACACGACACAACACAGAGGCTAAGTGACAGGATGTAAAACCTGCGGTACTCAAGTGCATCTGTGGCCTTCTTTCGCCCTCACAATGGGCTGTTCAAAAAAATACAAACCGATCCTAGAACAAATATATTAAGTGCCGATTCAGAGAAGCCTCTGCACGAAACTTCATATACAAAGAGATGCAAGCCATTAGTCGAGCCCACGTTGCATTCAGTAATTGCAGTTTTATGTAAGAGTCATGGAGTGATACTAAAGGATGAACAATTAAAAAGTTGTGCTTCAATCACTTAGTCACGATTTGAGGCATTTAAAAGTATTTTTTTCCGGTGCATTATAGGAGCTGAGAAATCAAGATACTTTCTCTCATGTTAGATATTCAAAATAGAACCAGGAATAGTAAAAGTATGTACCCTTTCTTTAAGTACAGTTTGTGTTACGTAACCTATTGCATTGATCATGCTTTTCCCTGATCAAAGTGTGTAGGATTGAGTGGGATTTAGCGGTGAGAACCCACCCATCTCCTCTCGCCTCTCCCTTTCCAATGATGTAGGAGAAGCTACTGTGGCCTGCACTGGCCTGCAAGGTGCCAAGAGGTACTTCCAAACTAATGCCATATTCTACAATGGCATCAGGTAGCCAGGTTTCCAGTGATGGGGTTCCTTGATACATTTACGAATTATATTTAGTTATTTAATCTGCAACACATAAGGTTCTAGTTCAAAAGAAAAATAAGGATTATGATGCATTTTTTAATGCGTCCTCTCTAGACTTTGTATGTTCTGGGCTACTGTACAAACTTGTTGGGGGGGGAATGGCGGCCTCAGTGGAAGAGGAGCCTCTACCTAGGTAGGTATAAAGGGCTTATTTTAAAGTAACAAAAACACAAAGCTTCTTATTTTCATTGGATGAAACACTGGGTATTGTATTCCATTTAAGTACATTCTGCTCGATGCTACTAAATTCTACACACCGCATCTTTAAAGATAAAGTTTGAAAGCTACAGCTTAACAAATATGGAAGGTGCTTTTCTTTGTAATGTTTTCATTGCATGCCCCTAGTCTGCCCCTGGGTCTTTGTTGATGACTCTTTAAAACATGCCTAGAAAATACACCTCAAATGCCCGTTGTGCTTTGCATAACGAGCTGTTTGGGTGGACAGGGCTTTTTGGCCTAATGGTTAATATCACAGTTGGCCACTGAACCAGGTTTGTAGTGGTGAGGCTGCTACTGGGGAACGGCTCAGACAGGATCACTGCCAAGACTTCCTCTGCATACTCAGTGATTTAACATAAATATGCAATCAGAGAATGGATGTTTTCGGTTTTGATTTATCTGTTTAATATATATTTTTTCTGGTTTGCCAGTTTTGCATTTTAAATGCATTTGCATTTACCATAAAATGTTGCTTCTAAAATGTTAAACACTGTGTATCCATTCTACTCTCCGACCCTTCTGACCTAAGTAAACAAAGTGGGAGACGAGAGAAATCCACAGATGGTTTGAGGGTGTCGAAGACTGAGAACTACGCTTCTTGTTTACCTAAACAACGAGAGTGAAACCTTTTAATGCTGAAACTTTCCTGCACCGCGCAACAACACCACAGGGACTTTATCTCAAAGTCATAAGACACATTCACTTAATGCTGCACCTGTGAGGTGCGCTGTTGGTTGTAGCGTGGCAGACGCTGTCCGGAGGCGACCTGACACCTTTTATACGTGAGCAAGTGTGTCAGATTGTGTTGAAACCTGTTGTCCTCTGCATCGTCTGGGCTGGAGGCTCTCCTCACCGCTCAACAGAGCCATGGCCCATGACACATGGATGACCTTGGTGCCATAGCCATGACATACGCATGACGTGTGTGATAGGCGTGACATATGTATGACGTGTGGGTGTAATAGCCGTGACATATCCGCTACGTGTGTCATAGGCGTGACATGCGCATGACGTGTGTCATAGACGTGACACACGCATGACCTGTGGGTGTAATAGCCTTGATACATGCTGAGGTGGTCACAACAATAGATTGGCTCTGGGGATACAGCAGCCCAGATACAGTAACCTGTGTGTACAAAAGATTGTGTTATTAGGATTGCAAGCCAAGAAACCCTCCCCAACACACTCGCACACTAACATTAAAAAGGCCTCAGAAAACTGAAAAGTACACTGTGTGACTTTGATGTCTTACAATTTACAGTGTAATTTATGAAGTACAAGGCTGCTTTTGTTGAGCAGCAATAGCTGCGCAAGAGAGCCAATCAATTAAAATGATTAATCGATTCAAATGATAAACGATTGGAAATGTCATTGTTCTATCTCGGGCGTTTGTTTATATAGCTAAAGGCTAGGTGCTTCCTATCTACACTAAATAATTAATATGAAAGCTAAGACCCAAAGGAGTCAAACGGTACAAGCCTTATCAATTTGCTGCCACTAGATTACTGTAATATTACAGCGGCATGCTTTATGTTGAGATTAGAGCAAGCTACTGTATTTATATTATTCAGTAATATTACTGTAAATAAACACTACCTTATTGGCAATACTGCTGCCAGTACTTTATAGTCTACATATACTATTTTAGAACCAATACCCCAGCTTTCTTTGGTAAAAAACAAAAACTCATCTCATGAAGGAGCCACCAACCTCCAGGAGGCCTGCTGAAGCCAGCCCCTGCAGAATGGGAATGGAAGCTCTTTGGGAGATTAACCATCTAAATACAAAGACGACCAGTGTGGCTTCACAGAAGCCCTTGTGAAGCCACGGCCATGGTCAATACATCCTCATCATCTCTGGGAAAACCTTTAATCTTTAGTCCCTGCATGGGTGGCTCCTACTGCAACAGAGACTGGGAGATGAAAGACCTTGATGTGGACGTAATTCTCCATCCTGGGGGAGATCAGGTAAGTGCACTCATCAGTCATATGGGGGCCTGCCTGGCTCAAAGAAGGCCGATACCGCCAGTGATTATATTTAGTGAATGAAAAACTAATTGAATGAGTGATTGCCATTAGCTGTCGTTAAACAAGTGATGAGGCGCCACAAAAAAGAGAGTTTTCATACATGAGGTGACTTTTAATTGATACCTACTGTGCCCATGGTAACAAACATTACCTAGAAAACTGGCTCAAACCTCTCGAATCAACAAAAAGAGAGGAAAACCTCACGCAGAGGCAGGCTTGCAGCATAATATACATTGAGATGACTTCATGGTCCCATGGTAAAAAACAATTCCTAGATTCTGGAAAAAACAACTAGAACCAACAAAAAAGTGAAGAAAACCTCACGCAGAGGCAGGCTTGCGGCGTACTATCATAGAGAAAAGTCACAGCCGAGACTAGCGGTTGGTACACAGTGTCCTTGACAGCGAGGACAGCCATGCTGTGTGTTATAAACACAGCCCATTAGACGCTAACGACCCTAACAGACCCACTAATAAACCCACAGGATCAGGGAGGTCCCGCACCTGTAGGGATCTCTCCTGGAGCGCTGCGCGCCCGCCACTGAGCCCGCCACTGAGCCCACAAACACATCCGTCAGACGCGAATCCTGCTGCTACTTCTGCACAGCGACTCGAGGGCAAACTGTGCGTGCTTGCCTGTTGAAGCGCTACCCCCGTTGCATATATATATGTTTCACAGCTTCAAGATTTGCCACTGTCAGCCACTGTGGCCCCCTGCTTCCGGCCTCCTTCAGACAAACGAAGACGGACATGGTGGAGGAATCACGAGAGATTTAAGGGATGAGATTAGATTGTTTTGCGCTGTGGATAGCCCTGTGTATTGTTAAATTGACGTTTTTGTGTGTGTGGCGAAGGGAAGATAAGGAAACGAGATAAGACCTGATGATAAGATATCTCTGTTGTGGTGGGTGGTCACATGGCTCTCGCAATGAGCAGCGTAAGTACCATCATCATCCCATTTGTTTGCCAAGTAGGCTAATGCTCGCAGAGGTGCCGGGAACCTGAGGCGCTGCTGTTAGCTCCTGTGGCCTGACAGTTGTAACGTTGAATTGTCAATCACGGGGAGCCTTCTGAACCCCGCCGACGGTGGGAGGACCGTGATATTGGTGCTGGGCCAGCGTTAGGAGTGAGGGGAGGTGAGGTTGGTGGAGAGGAAATTTGTGTTTGAATCCTGCTGTGGGTCTTTGCACTGTGATGGTACCATTTCAGTTAAAAAAAAAGTATTCACTTTTTTCAGAAATCAATATGGGTGATTGAGTGTCGAGAAAAGTTAGTTTTCTAATCTTGGTAACACTTTGTAATAACGTTGAGTCATAAGTCATTTATATGCCTTTTGTCAATGAGGAAATAATCATTAATAAGGGATAGCAGGCTGCCTCATCCATCATACATCCGGGTGGACACGCCCACTTCTGATGTCACTGGAGGGTTGACTTTGACATGGATTGTAAATGCTTACATCACACCTGGTATTGAAATAGGTGCCCTTTCTTTAACACTGTGCTCTTTATTAATGTGTAATAATATCTACAAATTATAAGGTCATCATTAACTAAAAGCTTAAAATTAATATTTTTGTTAATCATTTGTTCATCATTAACTAAATGCTTATAAATGACCCATGACCAAACGTTCGTATAACATGTTACATTCATCTTTTTATAACAATCTAGAAATGCCTCATTAGTTTCATATGATTCTGCTGTAAAAATCTGCATGACGAGATCCTATGCTAACAACTCTATAAAAATGTCTAATTAAAACCCTACTTTGGCTTTCATTTAATTAACATGGAGCAATCAACAGCTATTAATTTACAGTGTCTGAATTAAACAAAGGCCCTCATATTCCTCTCTACGTACGAGTTTTCCACTTGAATTAAAGCATTTGCTATGTATGCAGCAAAGCACTAGCTGTTGCATTCACTACAAGTAGCTGTTGTAGACAGTGTGTCAAAAAAGCGACTCAGAATAAATCTCAGAATGTGGGTAGTTTTACTAGTGCTTCTTCAAATCCTACTGATAGCTCTTTTCGGGGAAATGGTGGCTTATTTGGAGTATTAAGACCAATAGCCTAGCTGCTAAATGCTACGCCAACTGACTTCAGACAGCTATAGGCAAAATAGATGACAGTCATTAACTTAAGGCTGGAACACTGCGCCTAATGGATGAACAACTTGGCACCTGGGCTGATGCATTGGAAGCTCCCGGAAGCCACGCAGTGCACTGAAAGTCTGGCAGTGAGTAGTGTGTGATGTTCTCGGCCCAGGGTCGGGCATCTCTGGCCACGGCCCCGACTAAAATACAAAAAACGCAAAAAAGCAGCAGCAGGCCTTGACAACGCATCATCAGAAGCAGTCACCCTGTCTCTCTTGAAGACGAAGCTCGTCCCCCTAGCCATGCATCCAGTCTCTTCCCTCCCCCGGCCTTCGTCCCTCCCTCCCCCGGCCTTCGTCCCTCCCTCCCCCGGCCTTCGTCCCTCCGTCCCCCGGCCTTCGTCCCTCCCTCCCCCGGCCTTCGTCCCTCCCTCCCCCTGCCGTCTCGTAGTGCCTGGGATAAGTCTGGGATCCTCTCACCTTTTATATCAGCAGCAAGACAAATGAGTGTTGTCAGTGCTCTGCACACAGAGACTCAAACGGTGGCAATAAGGGCAGTATTTCGCAATGAAATACTGTCACCGCAGAGCAGTCCCTGAGCGGCAGCGTGTCCCTGAATAACATTTGCTTTCCGTCGCCGCGTGATTCATCAGGGCCGGCTTCTGCGCCGCACAAAAGTTGTGGTTGGTGTTGAAACAAAGAGGCAGATATTAATTCAGATGTCCACTCTTAAGAACCACGTACGTGACTTTATTTTATTATTTTATGAAACCAGGACAGTCGGTACACTGTACACCGTTTGAATCCCTGCTGGTCGAGGGCGTACTCTGACATACGTATATATTAAATGAAACTGTCTTCATCGGAAGAATTAAGATATATTCCTCATCATGTTACGTATTACGCACTCACAGAAACATTGATTAGTATCCATTCCATAAGGATGCTAAACCAGGGGGAAAAGCAAACGTGGCTCCATTTCTGCCTCGCAGTGACGGCAGCAAAAGCGACACATTTATACCGTAGCCAGCCGTGTTCAGGATTGTCATCGTACCCTCTGTGATTTAATCCTTCCCATGGGATGGAGTCGAGTTATATTTGTCCCCTGTAAGACGTCCACTTAAATGACAGCTCTATAAAACCACAGCAGATTCACCGGAAGCAGGCCCTTAATGGAACCACAACTCATCGACTCATAAGACTTGAGTATCTTCTCAATACACGTGTATTGATCACTACATCGTATCTATGATGGCCCAGCGTTTAGTGTCCTTTGTTTTTGTCTTGTCTCTATTCGTTCGTATTAGATTATTGCTACAACTGCAGTGGCTGCCCGGATACTCACTGTACCTCACAGGGAAACATGGGAGTCTGCTATTGATTTCATTAGCAGTGACACACATGCTACTCCCTCTGACTCGTCCCGGTACAGCTCACCCTCCTGTCCTTGGTACGTCACACATACCCGTCATTCCAGTTCTTTTTTGGTCCAGAGACGGCAGACTTGGCCGGGGGTGCCAAGTCTCACTTGTTCTGTATCCATGTTCTCGCTCCCTGTGTCTCTTGTCTTTGGCCTGCCTCCTCAGCCTCCTTCCCTACCGTCTCTCACCCACAACAAAGTGAATATTTTCTCTGCCTCCCTGCCTCATCAGAATACTCCTGCAGACCGTCTCTATAATACTCCCACGGCAGTGACTCACATTACAGCGTTCTTTACTTTAATGAACTTTAATAGTATTAATATCTCTCCCTCTGCGTCCTCCGTCGTCATAAACACTGCTTGCGTTTTAAGAAAGCCGCTTATGAGCAATTGACATGGCTGGTCTACCAAAACAAGACCTGCACGTCTGCTGAAAAGGAGTAATGATTCACTCAAAGGGGAGTTTAGCCGTTTTTCTATGCACTGGCACCGTTTCCACGCCGCATGGCACATACTGTTCTGTAAACAGATACCGCCAGCTCCTAAACAAGGAACAGCCGCCCCCCCCTTCCCCACAGCCCACTGAGAGATCAGCTCCTCAGCTATCTCCACGGCGAGAGAGGGGGAACAGTGATCGGGGTGGAACACTCGTCGGCGGCACCTTCTGTGGCGACCGCGACGAGGAGATCCAAGCGACAGCACAAGGTCATGCTGGATCGACAGAGGGCCCCTGCCTGGAGATAAGGCACTCAGAAACATCTGAGGCACAGCGGCGCTTATGGAGGAAAGAGAATCCAGACTCTGAATTATTCAATGGATCCCAAATCCCCATCCCCAAATAAGAGCCTGCACGGATTGTTTGACATCCCAGATGAATAATTAAGGGATGACCTTTTTTACCCATTAGAGGTGAGAGGCTGAAGGCAGGACACAGATTCTGGATGCGGCTCTGCGCTTGGTTTGATTGTACTGTAGGGAGGAACACAAACTCTACACACCCTGATGTATTTAACTTGTCAGCTGCAAGTAGTTATGCTAACAAAAGGAACAGATTTCTGTGCAAATTGCCCTAATATACATACAGAGCCGTCAATACCATTATTCCGAATGTGTAGCCAGAGGCGGTGTTTTGTTCGTGTCTGTATTTGGGGATTTCTTTGTCTTTCAAAGGTATTTTTGGAGGTCTGTTGGAAGTACTACTTCCAAAAGTTGATAGAAAGTTAACACAGCGATCATGCTGTCAGACACCAGACAGCCATCAAAGTTTCGGTCCAATGCGTAATACTGACACCGAGTTGGCTTGTCCCCAACGTTCCTTGGTTTATGATTTGTTCATATTCAGAGCAAAAGATTTGATCAACCAAGTTGTTCTTTCCTTATCGCTGCATTTGCTCCGGAAGGCTGGAACCAACTAATACATCCATGTATGCACACTAAAGACTAAATTATGGTTCCACGTCGACGCAACCCAAGGGGGTTTTCGAAACCATTACGTCCTTGCAGACCCTCCTTGCATCCACTGCAAGGACCTGACGTGCGCCTCCCAAAATTTTTTCCCTTACCTCGAGGCGAGCCTGTGATTGTTCCGCTCACTAAAATCCTGACGCAGAACCAAAACAGGTTCACGACTGCGTCAAAGCGCCTGCGTGGTCATTGTGTAGTGTCAACGCGGAACCATAACTGAGTCTCTACTGGTCGGCTGTAGTGTTTGTAAGCTAGTGCAGAGAGCCTGGTCTCTATTAGTGCGTATTGAGGTGAGGACACAGACAAATGGGGCGTTGTGGGTGCCAAATCCAATGTCTACCACTCTGCAACCACCTTACTCATCTATAGAAACCACATCTCACTTTTTTCTCTGGGACAAATATTCACTAATGTTTGAGGATTGAAACGGTTGGCCTTCGTGACCCATCATATCCGTTTTTTTTCTGCATAAAATCATTTACGAGGGGAAGTGATATCGCCTGGGCCTCTTCAAAGCAAAGCGAGTCTATAAGAGAGAGAGAGAGAGAGAGAGAGAGAGAGAGAGAGATGTTGTCGACAACATTGACACTGCGGAGAGGGGGCGCGCGAGTCAGAGAGAGAGAGAGAGTGGGAGAGAGCGTAAGGGAGATTCTCAATAGAGATCAGAGAAGGATGGTTGGAGGAAAGAGAGACTTCCTTCTGAAGTAAGCGGCAATATTTCCCGAGAAACACCCGGGGATAACTCATTGTGAACGGAGTGCAGATCACGGGCGGCTTGATAAGGGAGACCGCTCTCTCTCTCTCTCTCTCTCTCTCTCTCTCTCTCTCTCTCTCTCTCTCTCTCTCTCTCTCTCTCTCTCTCTCTCTCTCTCTCTCTCTCTCTCTCTCTCTCTCTCTCTCTCTCTGTCTGTCTGTCTCTCGCTCCCACACTACTTTCCTCCTCACTCCTCTCTGGTGACTCCCCAAAGGGGAACAGCGAAGCAAGGTTATCTCTTTGAAGCCGTGGTGTGTGTTGCCGTCATGTCTTCCACACACTCCCTGTCAGGGGGTCTCTCAGCAGAGAAACACAAGTCGTCGTCGGAGTCACACAGAACAGCACCTCCCACGTGCGCCACAGACCTTCTCAAAGGCACTAGCGGAGTGGAAGTCATTCAAACTGAGAATATACTGTATAGTTATTATGGCTGCACATCAATGTGCAGCCATAATAACGAAGAAAGGCTCAGAGAAGGTGAACACTTTCTCTGGGCCTTTCTTCATCCATATATGTGCGTAAGAACTATACAGTATATTCTCAGTTTGAAAGACTTCTGTTCTTCTGTATGCACGCATTGTCACGCCACTGTTGATGCACCGTCTATAAACCATGATTGAAATCCAAGCGTACCATATGGGCTGTGAAAGAATTCTACACATCAACTTCCAAGAGAAGCCGAACCGTGCCTTTCGGCAGGTTTATTGATAAGATGGCAGTTTAAATAAGCAAACATCCATCACTGTTTGTTTTTTCTTACAAATGATGGTGGATGCAAACTTGCTCCTGCTACTTAATGGACTGATGGCCTCCTCCGTCATCATTGGAGTTGTTAGTATTGACAGGTGCAGCGCAGACATCAACACACTAACGTCTCTTTCTCAATCCTCCTGTGGCGCCACACACACCCACGTCTCTCTCTCTCTCTCTCTCTCTCTCTCTCTCTCTCTCTCTCTCTCTCGCTGTCTCTCTCTCGCTGTCTCAATCTCTCTTTCTTTCCCTCCCTCTCTGTCTCGCTCTCTCTCTCACAAACACACATACCTCTTTATCCTTTTTTCAAAGGAACCCTAGCATTCCCGTTCCCCTGGCCTCCCAAACACACGGACACACACGCACACCCACCCATACATACCCCCTCCCCCCCCCCCCCCCACACACACACACAAACACACACACACTGACACACAAAGGAACCCTAGCATTCCCGTTCCCCTTGCCTCCCAGCTGGGCTTGGCCGGTCGTCGTCCTCGGTGGCGAGGAGGTGTCGCCCTCTGCGGGGCCATCTGGAGCGCTATGTCCAACCGCCCCCGGCTCCCAGAACCCACGCAGCAACCCCCCCCCCCCCCCCCCCCCCCCCCCCCAACACAAATGGTATGCGTCAAAGCTCTGCTCTGTGTCCTGGTGACCCGGCTGACTGGAGTCCTTACCTCAGAACCCACCGACTCCCACCGACTCATTGACCACTTCATTTCTGTTTCTATAATCGGGAATAGAACGGGAGTATAACGTAAGACATCGCAAGTCGTTCGGGAATTTTCCTGGGCACATCGGCTATATTCGTTAATCTTCCGCGCTTTATCGTGTTTTATCGTCTTTATATCGGCAACCTCAACACACAAAAGACCCTCGAGAACCCTCGACAAATAACGATTGTGAGTGACCAGATTGCGTTAAGGAAGACCCTCAATCTGCCACTTGGGTATAAATAGGGGGTGATGGATGGATGTCCTACTTTTATAATTACAGGGGTACTTCGCCCATTTAGAACCGGCGTTCTATTATTATAAAATCGCTATTGTAATATAAATAAATATATAAATAAATATCAGTCTAAACCAGTCTCCCCTTTGCCTTCTACCGAAATGACGCCAAATGACGCCAAACGCGTCATTTGACGTGTTTGGCGTCATTCGAAATGACGTCAAATGACGCCAAACGCACTTCGGGTGTCTTCCCTGGCATAAATCGTTATGTTATCGTTATAACATCGGGTATGTGCAAATGCTACCCCGATAAATTGACCCGATCATGCATTTTTAGCCCGATGTCACCCGAATCACCCCGACTTCCACATCGGTGGTCCATCGGCCATTAGCGGCCATTAGCGGGATGGTGTAAACGGGGCATATGATGTTTGTCCATGTATCTACAGTAAATTAAGAAACAGGAAAGTAAAGTAATAAGTAGTGAAGTTACTTTGCAAATGCAGTAACTAGTAAAGTAATCTCATTACAATTTACAGAGGTAACTAGTAATAAGTAACTAATTACTATTTTTTAGTAACTACCCGAACACTGCTCCAGACCAGACCATCCCTCCCATCGCACCTGCATCCCTGCTCCATAAGACAGGGGGGGTGGGGTGGGGTGCAATGGATTCACTACAGCCAACGATTCACAACATCCAGGTTTCGTACTGGAGTGCGCTCGGACGGGGATTGTTTGGATGGTTTCATGCACTGCGGTTGTGGATGAGATTTCAAGAATGTGTCGGCGTGATTCGTTAAATCTTCCATGAAATGGACGAAATCCGACCCCTTCCCTTGCCTCTGCTCTGTGTGAGGTGTACAGGGAGGAATGAAAGAAACGGAAGGTACGACCATCCAGTTATCTTAAGAGACTCACAAGGGAATATCAAGTATTAAGGAGCCTGAAAGAGTTGGCCGCCTTTCAGAGATACACACGGTTAGGCTTGGGAAGGTCTGGGGTCAATTTACGGTCCATTTAGCTAGAAGCTGCCCACAACAGATAAGCTAAGCTTCCCTGGCAATGAGGCAGCATTATGTAAAGACATCAAACTTAATTTGACTCTGTGCAGTATTACCGCCACACAACTTAACATAACATGACCTCATCACACACATTTCTTAATATCGCTTGCATCCGTGACGTGTGTTGCCGTTTGTTGTTCATAAACAGACAACGCTGTGTGCCTGTGACGTCTGCCTGTGCGGGCAAACAGAGAAGAACGGGGCTCTGAAGGTCAACTGCTACCTAGACAACCATTCATAAAGAGAGTGGGTTTTGGATGGTAAATGCCAGAGCAAAATAATACGCGCTTCCCGGCAACCAAATCCATCTCCTACATCTGTCCTCATCTGAGGTCGGACCTTCCTCAGCTCGGACAGATTGGTTTTCGTTCCGTTCTCTTAGAAAGGGAGCGGTGGCGTCCGTCGGCAGGGCGGAACCTGACTGTACAAGTCACGGGGTGTGTTTTACGAGGGAAGTTAATCACAATAATTAAGTCATCATTAAAACAATGAAATTGATTCACGAGACGTCCACGTCACCGGTAGAGGATAACTGGTGTTTCACCTCAGATGGGAGTTTTCCACCGTGCCTCAACGCCAGCCTGCACGCAGAAAACCATACTGCCTTCTGCAGCCTTCTGCCTACAAAATGTGACCACATGAGCTACATTTGCTGTTAGTGAACGGATATATGGGATCTTCCAGGTGGTTCGCACAACCAGAGTACGGTCCACATCTATCACCTACGGGTTACGAACGTCAGATCATCCGATCCAGTCGATAAAATCGGTGAAGCTCTCGACCGGCCCCCTTCCCGGGGGGTCTCTGACCGTCTCAGCCTCCTCTTCTACCGCCGGGCCCGAGGGTGGGTCCGGTTCTGTGGAGAACTTCTCGGAGCAGGAATGTTCCGGTCGTAGGAGCTGTGTTCTGCTACTCATACCATGCATCATGAGTCCAGTGTGGCAACCGATCGATGGGAACCCGGGAGGAAAATAAGAATACATGATCACACCGCGGTGTGGGTGACATGAGGGAGGGGGTGTGAACGCATGTTGGAACAGGTGGGGGGAAACCAGAGACCAACTCTCTGATGGCACTCATATGTATGGTACTTATGGTACTTCATCATACTATGGGGCTAGATATTGTACTGCATTATACTATGGTACTACATCATACTATGGTACTACACATGGTACTGCATCATACTATGGTACTACATATGGTACTACATATGGTACTGCGTCATACTACGGTACTACATATGGTACTACGTCATACTATGGAACTACATATTGTACTGCATCATACTATGGTAATGCATCATACTCTGGTACTACATTATATTATGGTACTACATATAGTACAACGGCAGGTACGCTATGAGTGCTTAGAAGTGCTTATGAAACGTTTGAACCCACCACTACATGATACAGCCAATCGTAGGCCGAGCTTAAAGCATAGAGCAGCCAATGGGCTGCTTCTCAGACAGAGGCCCGCCTCTTTCCTGGGCCCCGATGCAGACGCTGTCTCGCCATGTCTAAAGTCCTGCTTCGTTCCACTGTATGTGATGTGAGAGGCATCACCCCACCTATTCCCTGGGGATTAGCCCACGTACACCTTCAGTTTAGAGGCCACCTTCCCCACGGTGAAAATACACTGCGGGACTTTCAGAATCTGCCCTTCACACACAGGGTGGTGGAAAGGGGCTGAGACTACTGGCAGACACCTGCTGCTGCACTGCGTATACTGGGAGAGGGCGGAGGGCACCCAGCATTCTGCAGAGTGGGAGCCATCTCGTAGAGAGGGCTCAACCGGCTAGGATACCCCCCCAACAATATGACCTCTGACCTCAGGCCGGTATGAACCGCTCAGTGCCTGGAAGAGAGCCCAGCTCCAGTGCAGTGTGAACCCCCCCCCCCCCCCCCCTGCTCCTTGCAGCGATAGACGACCAACCCCTTTGATTGGGCCACAAAACGTTCACTCTGTCTGTTGTCAAAACGCTGATTCAATTTAGTTTCAACTTGCAAGACTATGACCTCACTTGAAAACAGTTCGAACCGCTGGCTCGACCAGAACAGCGTGCTGTGTTCGGCTGGTTGAATACACAGGGTGGAATACCGGTTTCACTAGGTGTGGCAGTTCTAATTAACACGGCCCAGTATGGTTGCGTCTACACACTAGTGGAAGCGTTCACTTGGAAGAGCTTCGGTGCTTAGTTCACGGCTGCCAAACAAGCTACGATTCGGCTAACAATGTAACCATCGACATTACACGTTGCCGACATTGAAAATGCAGTCAAACTATATTTTTTATGTACTGACTACAACAAACCAGGAAGCTAATTACACTAAGGAAAGACAAAAGACTGCAGTGTTTGCGAGCAATTAAACAAACCTAAGGAATTCAGCACAAATGGCAGTTGTTTCCAACCTTGGACTTATAATATATATAATTGTCATCAAGACCTTTCGCTGACCAACTTCTCATATTCAAACGGTAGAAAATTGATGAATCCACAAAATTTGCTGAGCAAAGAGAACCAATTCCTTATTTATACAAAATGATGACTCCAAGGAGGCCATGGCCGGTGGGAAACAGTTGATAGAAGCACTAAGCAGGGCTGCTAAGCTCCCAGTGTGTTTCCTTAGCAAACACAACCGCACACAAACACAAACAAGACATCAATGGAAACCATGACAATGGAAAACATATGACGGAATGCACAAAGCTACACTATTTTTAAACTAACAAACCATTATGTATAAGGACAAAAATTATTATGATATTTATAATGTAAAAAAAGTTACAAAATAATAAATGCGATGTTATTATCCATATGTTTTTTTCTATTGTCGTAAATTTGTCTATCTAAAAAATGTAATCCCACTTCCCACCAGCAGTACACTCGTTAATTACCAGAACAACATTAAAAAGATGTTGTTATTATTATTAAGTTATTATTAAGTGCATAATTATTACATGAACCGAAAAATCTGGAGTCTGCACCCTTTTTCCCTAGGGCCACTGTCCCTTCAAATGTCAGTGCATCCACCACTGATATTAAGGTGTATCCCTACCTGTCCTGTTGCAATATAGTTTGATATTCTGCTCCAGTAAAACAAAACCAGAAGTTTCCTTCCATCCCTCCCATGAAGAACAAGGCCGACATCTTCCATAAACTGCAGTGTGGAGCTATCCAAAGTGCAGTAACATCTTTCACTCCCCAACCGTTCCAACAAGTTACCAACAGTGTTGATCTGCTCGTGACATTCTGGTTTCGTTGTGATATTTTCTCATTTCGTTTTTGCTCCTTTATTAGTTTTGGTATTTGGTGTTATCAGCTGCTGTCAATCAAAACAGTGACAAGTTCACAATGCTATTTTCGACTTTCTAAATTATTGTTCTTTATGTTATGTTCGTTGTATTACACACACACACACACACACACACACACACACACACACACACACACACACACACACACACACACACACACACACACACACACTTACACACGCACACGCACGCGCGCGCACACACACACACACACACACACACACACACACACACACACACACACACACACACACACACACACACACACACACACACACACACACACAGAATCTACTTTTCCGGTTTCTCTGGTTCATCCAAGAGGGGATCACTATGGTTGTGCGTGAACCCGGTAATAGAATGATCACCATCAAATCCATCACCAATAAACTTTACCAGTCTCGTTGCATGCCTTCAAACAAGTCGGCACTGGACAGCGATAACAATAGGCTACTTTTCACCAGTTGACAGGATAATCACACTGTCCAGTTGCTCTGGCTGAAGTAGAAAGACAGAGAGATGGCATCGATGCCAGAAAGACAAGTAGGAAAAAATCATCGGCGATATCATTCTACTGCCAGCGCAATAGGAGTGTAAAATCACGTTCAGACTCAACTATTGGATTTTAAAGCTATAACCCGCATACGCTTAGGATCCACGACAGAGCGGCGATAGCGCATGTGATCCAAAAGATCCCAAACACAAAAGAACCCCAACACAAACCTTGCAGGAGGCTCCGACCATGAAGATCAGAAGCCGGCGAGGAGGAGGTGGTAGGAGGCTTTGTGTTCACTAGTTGATCAGCGCAGGAGCCTTTGTTGTGTTCAGCACCGCGGAGAGCGAACCACCCTCCTTTCTGGAGATCTCTGCAGGTGTGAAGATCCTCGGAGTCGGAGGTGGGGGGTGGGGGGAGAAACGTCCGTGTAAGTTTGGGAGCTCGTCGGAGCACTGGCTGGAGCGCGTCGTGTGTGATGCTTTTAGAGAGCGCAGAGCCAATCACAGTGATGCTCGCGCTTCACTTTCACGTCTTCTCGAGTCCCGCCGCGTCCTGGAGCGTCTCGGAGGAGCGCCTAGACCTCCTGCCCACCGGGCTGCAGGGGGACAGGGCGGGTTAGAGGCGCTGGAAGGGCGTCTCGTTTGCACTGCTTAGTGATCTTAGAGGCGATCTCACCAGAGATAGCGTCAGACAGATGGTTTTCGTTCCGTTCTCTTAGAAAGGGAGCGGTGGCATCCGTCTGCAGGGCGGAACCTGACTGTATAAGTCACGGTGTGTGTTTTACGATGGAAGTTGATCACATGTATTAAAACAATGAAATTGATTCAAAGCGGGGAGGAATAACCTTTGAGAGACTTCCACGTCACCGATTGAGGATAACTGGTGTTTCACCTCAGATGGGAGTTTTCCACCGTGCTTCAACGCCAGCCTGCACGTAGAAAACCATACTGCGTTCTGCAGCCTTCTGCCTACGAAATGTGACCACATGAGCTACATTCGCTGTGGATATGCACGTGTTTGTGTATGTGTGTGTTGAATACAACCAATGTAACAAACAGAGCAAATTACATTTGCAGAACTTACTAAAAGCCGTGTCTTTTGTGCCAAGGTGTGTAAGTGCGCCCGCGTTTGTGTGTCTACGCGTGTTCATGTGTGCGTGTGTGTGTGTACGTTTGTGTGTGTGTGTGTGTGTGTGTGTGTGTGTGTGTGTGTGTGTGTGTGTGTGTGTGTGTGTGTGTGTGTGTGTGTGTGTGTGTGTGTGTGTGTGTGTGCACGTATGTGTGCACGTGTCTTTCTGCGTGTACGTGTGTGTGTGTGTGTGTGTGTGTGTGTGTGTGTGTGTGTGTGTGTGTGTGTGTGTGTGTGTGTGTGTGTGTGTGTGTGTGTGTGTGTGTGTGTGTGTGTGTGTGTGTCGCCATCCGGCTACAGTTTCAATGGCCTATTTAGAGCAAATGCTGAGCATAAACACTTTAAGGCAGCAGCAGCCTTCCGTTGGCAGCACATATGCCATCGTCTATTTAAGCCTGAACCGATTTTAACACATGATTCATGTAATGGAAAAAATACATATGTTGGCTCATTTTAATCATTTATGCTATCTAAACTATAGCTATTTAAACTATTGTGTGCTTTTTGGCATTTATTTTAGTCTCATCTGTCCTTGACGCAGGATCTCATAAAGCAATTGCAATGACATTCTGCCTCGTCATTTTCACCAGAACATAAAGGCGAGAGATGTTGAGAAAACAGATCTTCAAGAGAGGAAGCTCGCTGGCCTGGGATGCATATCAAAAGCCGGCAGACGTGGATAATTAATTCAATCTATTTTTCAATGCCTGTTAAATGTTTTTTTTAAAAGAAGAGTGTTAACTGCCGGTTCTGCAGAGACTCCGGACTTTACAGAAACGTTTAAAACTGACCCTTTAGAAGTCAAGGAACATCATAGCTCTATGGCAGGACTATTTTCGTTTGTTATTGTTAATATTGTTTTTGACTAATAAATGACTAAAAAACAAGTCATAAAAAAATCGAATCGAAATTTCAATCTCTCGGACAATTGCATGCCCCTGAAACCGACACGATTCCGGACCAGAAGACCCATCGGGACCTGAGCCACTTCGTACCTACTAACGAGGAGGGCAAACTGACGCATTACGCGTCTCAAGCAGTTCTGCATTTATTGGTTCATTTAAATACAAAAGTATCATGTGGTCAATGAAATTACAATAATTAAGTACAAAGTAATTAATTCTAACGGTAGAATAAACATATGGTGGTCATAACTAGATTGCAGTTGGCCAAGGCAATAGGCCTCCACACCTGTCGGATGTGACTGGTTGTCAATGAATTTGGAAATGTCAGCCGTTCAACAGGAGTAGGAACTGTTCTTGAGGTGTTCTGGGCTGCGTTCCAACACCTCTTCTGAGTTCCTGTCCTCCCACTCTGCACTCAGGGGACGAATTGATTCGTTGTCGAACGTGATTCGGCAGTAGGCCTAGCCTCCAAACTTTCCCCGAACTCCAATAGAATATACGTCGGGCTACTATGGTGCTGCCCATACTCCGATCCATGCTCTGTTGCAGCACAAGCCAACGGTTTGCCAAACTCAGAATTAAGTCGGCATTGCAATGAGTGGGGCCCCTCGGAACAGCCCGTTGTCAACAGCCGTCCACAGGTTGACTATAACAGCTCATGCTAACTTGAGCACAGCACCCCCTGCTGGCACCAGACGGCAAGGTAAAAAAAAAAAAAAAATACAACAACCCACAGCTTGCGTCTTTCTTGTGCTGCTGGGTCTCTGGGCAAGAGCCTAAGAACACTAATTCGGACCCACAGGAGGACTTTGCATAATGCAGCCGGCTGCCTCCTTGGGCCTGGTTTAATGTAGAGCCCTTTGAATGGACCAGCTCTTTTTAAGTAGGCCAGAGCATCGCCCAAGAACTGCACAAAGGCCATCTCGCAGTGGTGGGTGGCCGTGACTTTCTGACTTGTTGGCAGCTGCAAGCCTGCACATCTGCTGCAGGCTCATTAACACATTTGAGTCTGGTTGCCCAAAGCGGCTCCTGGTGCATTGTGGGGGATTAAGAGACCTTGATGCAATCCCGTCACCAAATGACGGATCATCCCTGTATGGTACGTCTCATCAATATCCGCCTCTCTCGGCTCATCGCTCATTCCACGCTGGCGTCTGGTGCTTTGTAATCCAGTAATACGTGCAGAGAGACGCGCTTTTCTCAAAGCAAGCGGTTGTTGTCCGAAATATCCCGCGGTGCCGATGGCATGTTGCCACTGCTGTCAAAGAATACATCTGTTGATTATGGTTTCAGAACGCTTTTCTTATTAAGAGATGTTTAAATCTTCATGGACAACTAATATATCAGTAAAGCTGAGTCATATGCGAGTTTTGTATGCGAGCATCAGTGTCGAATCACAGAGGCGAGATATTGAGACAACTAACTGCCTGGATTGTCTTGCAGAGCTGCACATTATTTTATTGCTTTTCATTTGGTTCCTGTATTCACTGATTCTTATTTCGGTCCCAGAAGGTGATTGATAGGTAAAAACATCGAGAACATCTATTGTAATTGATATATATTTTTAACAATCAAGCACAAGCAGTTCCCCAGGGAACAATATTGCCTTCTATAATCTTCCCCTTGCGTTGAATTGATTCAGTGCTGCAGTAGCCTACTCAAAATGACTGTACGGCGCTCCTGGCCTCCCTCCCTGATTTATTATGATAAATGGACAATCCAGTTCAATTAATTAGATTGGGCCATATAAATCCAGGACTTTTAATCTTCTGACCATTTATGTTCTGCGATATTGAGCGGTAGGTGACGTTTCATTAGCATCCACAATACAGTTTGAGGTCAGTCTGTTTTCGTTGGATCGGTTGTAGTTTTATTGAATAGGCCTAGGTTTCAGTGGGATCGTTGACTAAAACATTAATTGATAGATGTATGATATATAGTCCGAGGCCAATCTTAACAGATAGATGACACAGTCACACAGACATTAACATTAATCTGAAAGTGATTTTTGAGTTCAGTGTTCATGCTCCATAATAGGCCTATATGTCATAGTTTAGAATTTTGATTATTATGTATTCAATTCAAATCTGAATCATTCCCAATCTAAGGAATTATTTACAGTAGAACTGCAAAAGCTTAAAAAAAGATCAACAATATAACAAATAAGACACATTTGTAATAAATGGACCAAGGGGAAATGTTTGCCAAGTTAGCTTTCCAGAAGATGGCCTGTTCCTGGACAAAGAGGACACTGATTTGTCTTACACAAAAAGCTACGCTAGCAGAATTCCTTAATGACTCACAGTCGCCCTAATATAAGTGTGAGTAATTGAGTGTGTGTACATGTGAGTGTGTGTGGGTGTGTGTGTGTGTGTGTGTGTGTGTGTGTGTGTGTGTGTGTGTGTGTGTGTGTGTGTGTGTGTGTGTGTGCGTGCGCATGTCCGTGTTTGTGTGTGGCACTTTGTGGCCGTCCCCTTACCCACGACCTCAGTAGTGAACATTGGCTGCATTCCCACACTGTGAATGAGTGTGTGTAGGCATGTGCGTGCGCGTGTGCGTGGGTGTTGGGGGTGTGCGTGTGTGTGCATGTTTTTGTGTCACTTTGTGGCCGTCCCCTTACCCGCGTCCTCAGTAGTGAACATTGGCCGCATTCCAACACTGAGTGAGTGAGTGTGTGTGCATGCGTTTGTTAGTGTTTGTGTATGTTGGGGTGTGTGCGTGCGTGTGTTTGCATGTTTTTGTGTGTGTGCGTGTGTGTGTGTGTGTGTGTGTGTGTGTGTGTGTGTGTGTCTGTGTGTGTGTGTGTGTGTGTGTGTGTGTGTGTGTGACACTGTCCCCTTACCAGCTGTCCCCTTACCCACGACCTCAGTAGTGAGCATTGGCCGCATTCCAACACTTCACCTCGCCATCGAGGTGAAGGTGGCTGTCATGCAGGGGTTTCGATGGCCTATTTACAGCAGATGATGAGCATCGACGCTTTGAGGCAGCGGCAGCGGCAGAAGCCTCATGTCGGCAGCACACTCGCCATCATCTGTCTGAGCCTGATCAGATTTTAACACACTGATTCTGCCTCGTCATATTCTCCAGAAAAACAAAAACAAATAAAGGCGGGAGAGATTGAGAAACTCGAGCTCCAATGAAAAGCGAAAAGCCCCCGCGGGAGCCAGAGCCGGCAGACGTGCATAATTCATTCCTCGTTGCCGCAAAATAGGCTTTTAAAAAAGCTAAATATTAACGGTCTGCTCGGGAGACGCTGGACTCTTGAAGTTCCGTGTAGGCCTGTTGTTGTTTGTTGTTGTCTCTGATTATTGTCTACTGCTGTCCTCTGGTAGCACAACGTTTAATTTGAATCTAAATTCAAATCCCCGGTGGGCGGTACGGAGCAGTCTGAAGACCTGCTCTTAAGGTGTGCTTGGAGAGCACACCTGGATAATGGAGGGCACGAATGGATGCTTCAGACACTTGGTTCCCTGTAGCATAGAACTCCCCTGAGCCGACTAGAAGGGAAACACATAGCTGTTAACAATGTAGCGCAAGGAGGCGTCAGGCTAATGTATCGGTTCCTATAAGACGAGAGATCACATGTCCTTGGAGTTCTTTGTCATTCTCTTTTTTTCCCCTTTGTGATTAATAATAATTGGTTTGTTTTGTCAGTCTCTCTGAACAGCCTCTCTGTGTGTGTTTGCGTACCTGCCAATCGCGCGCTGTGTACACATAATCAGTTTCACTACGGCTGGCCTGAGAGCGGATCCCTCTCTGACCGTTCTACTGTTTGTGTTGGCTGGTTTTCTCTCTGCTCTGGGCCGTGAGAGCATCCATCTCCTTCACAACCACGTCAGGTTGTGTCATGTGACCCCGCCTAAGAGTCCTATCCCTTTACTGTCGGATCTCTAACCTCGTCACCCAACTTGTTTACTCGTTTACCGACTTGCTGCGGGCGAGTGGAAGGAATAATGTAAGTCATGTTCATTTGAATATTCGCTCGGCTGAAGTATGGTTTCATGTATGCGAAGTGTCTGGGCTTCCCATTTGTCAACCGTCAATATGTGTTGTCGTATATTTGATGTGCTGCTGTTGGTGCAATTTGCATTAAATAACTGGAAGTCAATATTCTTGAGTTATGCTCTTATACAGGGAAAACCTCAGCGAGCGATTAAGTGTGTGGAAGGCCCACAGTCTCACGGTAAACAGTGCTTTCTGCAGATTGTGCATTCCTAGGATAGCGCCCCGAGGCTAAAGTCCTGTCGAAGTCTTTATACTCCGAGGCCTTGAATAAATTCAAAAATATTTCCACTTACCTGACTTCTGAAATCTATTTGTGTTGATTTGTGAAAACTGTTATTTTTTTCTCCATTTCCTTGTTTTTCTCCCCGTTTAGGTGTGGAGTTGCTTTAAAAGTGTCCAGTTGTAGTCCTACAGTCGGAGCGGCAGCACAAATGACAAATGATTTCTTTGTTGTGCCAGAACACAGCCCCTCCGCCATCCCTCCAAGGATTGATAAAGCAGCTCTGGACACAATGCATCATGAGACCAGAACTCCAACACAAGATATATACTCCAATATACACGGACACATACGTATACTAATTTACACTCACACACAGACACACACACACACAGAGACATAATACTCATTTACACACACACACAGACATATACTCATTTACACTCACACACACAAGCACACACACACACACACACACACACACACACACACACACACACACACACACACACACACACACACACACACACACACACACACACACACACACACACACACACACACCACACACACACACACACACGTTAAATCATTTTCGCACACATACGCACACACACAAACACAAACATACAAAGATAGAAGTGAATGTTTACAGTGATTTGTTCGTGTGTGTTTGTGTGTGTGTATTTCATATGTTGGATTGTTACACACCGTGCATTGTGTCATTGCCTGAAAGTAAACTTGACATTACAAACTCAAATCCTTATAATCCTCTCCAGAACATCAAACACCACAATGATTAATTCCACGTCTTCACAATGGGAGCGAGCAAAAACATTTTTAGCTGCGTGTCAAGAATATTTATAACGCTTCACATACAAACAAATAGTTGCACTCACAGAACAGCACATGCATATATTGTGTTGTTTATTGTGTCGGCTTAAAGCTTCAGGAAGCAACTGGGAGAAACCAGCCAAGTAAGCTTTATTTTTAAAAGTGTCCAACCAAAACAATCTCACCCCATCCCTCCAGGCCTGCCTCCAAAGCCACGCCCCCAAAACGCACGACTAGCTCGCTAGCGTTAGCAATATGTCTGCCTAACCTTGTGGAAGACTCCTGTCATGCGCTATGAGTGCACACAATGAGCTTCGAGGAGTAGCGCTTGTGTTATTTCCACTTATTTTACCTGCTGAGCATTCCGTTCAGGAGGGGATTTCAAGATGATCTGGATCCGGGAAAAACAGAGCGAGTGCACGCACTGCCGGGCGGATGATTTCCAATTCAATATCAGGATCACATTAGAGATGGGCTGTGCTACGTTGTGGCCGCATTAGCCTGCAGGACCAGCCACTCTTTGTTTCAATTATCTCGATGACCGAATTATTCTATGTTTTGTTCTATTGCAAATCCCGCGCAGCAAAACACCTAATTTAGGCCTCAGGATAATTGCCACAAAGAGTCATTGATCCTGTGTGAACTAGCCAGATTGTTCCGTATCCAATTTCAAATATAATCCTGATGAGATGGGATATGCTACATTGTGCCCACGTTTCCCTGCATACAGGCCTCAAATTGGGTTTCACCGTATCCTGTGTGCTAAAGGGTCTTAGATATACTTCAGTCGTCCCGACAAACACAAATCTTAGCTCTACACGCGCTTCGCTCTGCACTTTCAAAACATGTTTATTGGACACGACATAACACGGTGTGTTTCTGACGGATTCCATCATCAGACTCGGGCCATTGTTGTGCTCATGTTGTAAATCCTTTAAACAAGATGGCGTTGAGTGCCGCCGAGAGAAATGTAAGTGTTTCCGTCGTGGGACCGGGCGAGAACACCGCTTCGCCTCAGAAGTAAATTAAACGTTTCAGCATAAATATGGAAGGCCTTTCAAAGTGTGGAGTGAGGATGTCCAAGCTGAACGCAAGCAGTCTGTGCTAGTCTTAAGCGGACCCTGAGGAGAAGAGGGTGGGCTGGGACAGAGTGCGGCAACACGTGCCTGAAGGCTTCAAGTCTTCATCCAGCACACCCACCTCCTCTGTGGCTGACTGACTCTGAGATGCAGATAGCGAGGCTGTGGATCGGGTTCACTGCGCATTCCTCATTCCCTCTGATCAGAGGAACCAAGGTTCTCAGAGTGGAGATGTGTGTGTGTGTGTGTGTGTGTGTGTGTGTGTGTGTGTGTGTGTGTGTGTGTGTGTGTGTGTGTGTGTGTGTGTGTGTGTGTGTGTGTGTGGTGGGGAGGGGCAGGGGGGCTTCCCTTTAAAGAACTTTTTGTTCTCATGTCCAGAAAACATGAAAGTCTTAAATTATTCCTGAACACAACAGGGTTAGTAGTTGTATATAGAACTGCATGGTTAGCTGATTAAAAAAAATGCTCAAGATGCACAGAGACATCCTCAGTATTCAGACGAAACGTTGAATTAGTTCATCCTCATTTTGGTAAGAGCTTTTATGCTACTTCTTTGCATTTCTTGCTGATCTGACTGGTCTGCTGGATCTTTGTTTCCGCTGCTTCCAATATGCTTTCTCCTCTGCCCTAGCAGTCATGATAAGCCCCACGATGACTGGTGCAGTTAGCCCATTTGCCTGCAATGCTGCTGCTGCCTCTGTAAACAATACCAACTGCGGTTGGAAAGAGATGCTTTACATACCGGCTGTGCACTCATCAAATGTGAGCTCTTCTGTGGAGCACGCTTCTCGACTATTCTTCCTTCACTCCTGCACTGTGAGGTGTAGGAGTGGGCAATAATCCAACCAGCTCATACTTAACCATTTGTGGCCTACACCAACTCCATCCCCAAATCTTCCATCTTCCACCTCCACTCTCTCTAGCCACAATAACTCTGTGGTAGAGACCAGCATTCAGATCTCCGTCCCCGCCTGCTTGGGCTGTTCTATTAGAGTACTGTTCAAGCATCCTAGCCAATCCTGAGTTGAACAGTATGTTCTCTGACCATCGCTGCAAGAGACCTCACTGGCACCATAGCCCGGCTTCACATCACCACCTGACCTGACCACCTCCCAGGGCCGTAGCGGTGGAATAGTGAGGTCCGGGCAAGGGGGGTTGCGGTTTCATTGGCGTTGATTCAGATGGGGGTGGTTCTCACGAACAAATGTCACTCACGGAGGACACAAAGTAACAAGTCTCAACTGAATTAAGCATTTAGTCCTCTCTGAGAAGTTCTCAGCCCCTTATTTGGAATACAGTTGAATTTAGGTTTAAAAAATACTAATTATCTCTACAAAAATGACCAAGGTCTGTCTTCGCTGACCTCATAGATGGTTATGGGCAGCCTGACTCCTGGTCAGATCCCTTCTCACCTTCAAAATCCTCTGGCTCGCGTCCAACTCTCACCACATCAAGCAGACCTCATGTTCTCCAGCTCTTCATCAAATCCTCATTATGGAAATTGCTTTGCATGAAAGGTCTGCCCTGACCTTGTGATACCAACCATTCACTTTAGGCATTTCATTATCGCCGCGGTAACAGCGGACATGTTGGATGGTATACCGAGGCGCGGTAGCTGGGCAGTGCTTTCTTTATCCATCACAATAACAGTCCTAATCACAATCTCCAAGGACTTCAAATGTCATCCAGGCCCATCCAGATGACATTTTAAAAGGCGAACTGTAGACCTTAAGGACATTTTGAGGATAAGGAAAGATAAACAGGACAAAAAACTGAGAAATAATCCTAAAGAAGAGAGGTTTTAAGTAAAGATCACTTTTTGATCTAAAATGGTGGCTTAAAATTGAGTGTAAATACGCCATCACACTTGAAGGAAAGTAGGTGTCACATTTGTCTGATTCCTTAACATGTTAACATGTAACATGTTACATTCATTGTGGGCTGGTGAACAATGTCAATAACGGAAACTGCAAATCAAATAACGGAACTGTTTTGAGGAACAAATACAAATTTGTTATTTGTGCAACAAAACAACAGTAATGCTGGCCTTTGTTTTGTTACTGGACCCGATCTGAACATTGAGTGGACAAGCTTTAAATATTTGGAAAACAGTATAGTTCTTTAATCTCTACCTCTGTAAGGCAGGAATGTGTTCTGTGGGTTGTCTCCAAGTAATAGTACGCTGTAGACGGTATCCATCACTCTGTTTCTCCCCAGAGACAGTTGTGCTAAAGACTCAGCAAAGTTTCACATATTCCCTACACATTCTTAAATAGACCCACTCAGTCTGCAGGAGGTGGGAGGAAAAACAGCAGCGCAGTGCAGCGATGGCACACAGATACACTCACACGCACGCACACGCACCCATCTACACACCAACACACACCAAATGGCCAACCGACAAACCCATAGACAGACACACAGTCACACACACATGCACACAACCACTTACACATCCACAAGCACACACGCACACACGCACGCACGCACGCACGCACGCACGCACACACACACACACACACACACACACACACACACACACACACACACACACACACACACACAGGCACGTACCCAACCACTTACACACCCACAGGCACACACACACACACACACACACACACACACACACACACACACACACACACACACACACACACACACACACACACACACACACACACACACACACACACACAGATAGGGAGGACATGCTGGATACAGATGGAATGTAATGCTGGTCTGAGCTAAAAGGCTTCATACTGTGCCAGTTATCTTTGTATTGTGGCTGGATGATTACATGTTCATGCCTGTTTTAAACAAAAACAATTCAACAACGGATGAGGAGTGTTTTTTCCCCGCCAAAACAGGAATCATATCTAAAATTAGTCTTTGAGTCTTTGAGCTGTATTGCTTTAGGTCCACCATCATCACCCACAGCCGTGGTTTATAAACATGACTGTGAAATCTCACACAGGATTAAGAGATTGGGCGGGCAGATACAAAAAAATGGGCGGAGATTGTAGATAGAGTACTGCTAGTGGGGAGGATAACAGTAAGTTGACCTATCATGCTAGCGATGAAACATAAGAATGGAGCAACCATTCCCTCTTCGGTGAATGAAACAGTTAGCGAATGTGAATTGCGATGAAGTGTATGGAAAGTGCTTCCAGGGCACGCCGGTCCACTTAACACCAATCAGTGGGTTACGCCCACGCCCTCTTTCCAGCGCAACGCAGGCTGCCGCAGTTAATTACCTGATTAAATTGTCTGGTTGTGTAAATGAGCTCAGACCTGCACTTTGCTCCCTTAGGACGGCGAGCACAATAACATCCACAGTTTTACTTTACTATTATATAGGAAAAATCTGCTTTCTTCTGAGCCCCTCACACAGCGTTGTGCTGCTTCTATCGTTTAACTGTTGAGCGCTAGCTCGTTAGCTCCAGATGTAGCATCGCAGCTAACGGGAAACTTGCCTGAAAGTGGGTCTTCCTGGGGAACTAGGGAACACACGGGCACGGAGCGTCTGAACTCTTTAAAGAGTTTGCCCGTTCAGCCATCCGGTTTGTTATCTGAAGATCCCGCGGATGCAGATAAACCTATACACGGGCCGACTCTATGGGTTGGGTTTTCCTGCTGATATGGGATTTAATGTTCTTCTTTTTTGCACTTGGGTGGGTATTCCGCACCAGTCGCCCTCCCTCTGCTCGGGGCTCTCCCCAGGGGCAGGGAGGCAGTCGCCCCCAGCCAATCATCCATCATTCTGTCCTCGGGGTTCAGCCAATGGCATAGAGCTTTGGGAAGCGGGCCCGATCCATCTGCCCTACTGAGGCAATGAAGCAAGAGTTTTAAATGGCTTTTCAATTCAGCAGCGAGATTCCCTCGTCTTGCTGTGAGGTAAAGAGGTTCTCGCCGCTTGTCGTCTTCTTCTTTCGTTCTCCCGGCCAAAGGCCTCCGTTGGTGGTGGTGTTTGCTCGCTATGTTGACGTATTATTTGATTGACTGCTGCTTATAGAACTACTTTTTGAAACCTACTTCAATATAGTGGATAAAACGGGAATGGTGTCGGTGTGTGTTACAGTTAAAGGTTAATTGGGAAAGCTATTGTTGCGTTTGAAGATGTTAAGTAGAAAAAAATAGAATACAGGGAATGGGTTAACCTAGCGATTGTTGGCACTTGGTTCTATGTGCATCCATATTGTACCGACAGCGATATATTGTTTATTTTCCTTTTGACAAATGAACTGAGTAATTCGCTTTGGATAAAAGCGTCTGCTAAATGCCCTTAATGTAAATGTAATAAATGAATGACTAGTAGATCATCACAGTATGAAGCTGTCACTCTACAAAATGCATAAACATTATCAACGCTTGTGGAGTAACCTTCTCCAACACGCCAACCTTACCAACACACAACCCAGCATTTAAACCCCTTTCCCTCTGTTGGACACCCAGCGAGGGATTGGGATTCAGAGTGCATACGTTTGAGCATCTCTGTCTGGCAGCTGACCCCTGCCGTGAGGATGGGCGGTGTGAGGGTCGAACATGGAAAGTCAATTACAATAGTACTTAGAAGCAGGAGCCTGGGCGTCTCCGCACGCAGTTACAAGGGCCGAAGTCCCCTCTGGGTATTTATAGTGATAAAGGAGAAATCCAATATTTTGCACGGAGACCAGATCTCTTTTAGAACCTTCTTTGATAGAGAAGGGATCAATCAGGTTGTGAATGCCCCTATTTTTTAGACGTCGGCCCCTGTGGGAAGGCACCTCACGATCCTCCCATCGCTGTTGGTCGTCCAGCACGAGAACGTGGACTTGAGGAATGGACGCTCTAGAATTGATAACCTCTCTCTGTTTCGCCCGGAGATGAGCTGTCAGGAGGAGGGGCGGGTGGGCCTTTAATCAACCGACTGATGAGATGCATTCAGCGGATCATTAAAAATATCTTCCAGATGCTGAGGCTGATCTGCATGGAAGTATAAATATATGCATATCCATAACCATAGATAGCCATTTGAAAACGATTAGTGGATTGTCTTTCCTTGTAGATGCATCTATTTCTCCCCAGCATGCTCTGCTGTGCTCAGAAGTCTCCACTCATTAGAGTTTCTCTGGCTCATCCCCACCACTATTGTGGTTCACGGTGATGCGTGTCTACTGGGAAGGACCATTTATCACCAAGTAAGCACCTTATTTTTCATATGTGTCACCACCGATAGTTTCAGGTACTATACTGCAAGGCAAAGACAAGTCTCTGTGGGTTTATGCTTAATTTCTGGCTGTTTTCTTTTCCCTACTGACATGCCAGGGAAAGTACTGTAACTGAAAAAAAAGCCAAGCTGCCAAAAGTAATTTCACATGGGTTTGGAACATTCTTTATTCAGCTCAGGAATAATTATATCCTGCGATTTCCATGCTTCAAAGTGCTGGTGGCTCCACCATACCTCGCCATCACATCTTCAACTAGACCGTGCTGTATATTCACCACTCCTCTCATACGTGTTTTATCTATTAAATACCGATTGTCCCCGGGGCGATTCACAAAATAACTCCTTTTCTCATTGACATCATCTGCTCAACTGTCTCCGCCACCGAAACTCTCTCAGCTCTTTCAGCGGACAGCGATGTTGAAGACCAAGAGTGTCAAAGGCCCAGAGTCTCTAAGAACGAGAATCTCAAAGGCCGAAGTCTCAAAGACCGAGACTCTCAAAGATCCAGAGCCTCAAATAATGAGAATCTCAAAGACAGAGACTCTCAAAGACCCAGAGTTTCAAAGACCGAGACTCACAAAGACCGAGACTCTCAAAGACCGAGACTCGCAAAGACCCAAAGTCTCAGACCCAGAGTCTCAAAGGCCCGGAGTCTCAAAGGCTCGGAGTCTCAAAGGCCCAGAGTCTCAAAGGCCCAGAGTCTCCAAGGCCCAGAGTCTCAAAGACAGAGACTCTCAAAGGCCCAGAGTCTCAATGACTTTCTGCTCTCCACTTTGTCTCTGACGGAACTCTGGCCAAGCGTTCCCGTTATGTCACCCCTGGCAAGCTTCGGCGGTCTGTGCCGAATATGGGTCAGCTGAGCTTCTGTTGCCCGCTGGGAGCCATCCCACCTGACTCATTTGCGTGACCTTGGCTGTAAAGTCACTGTGACTGTGTGTGTGCGTGCGTGTGTGCTTGCATGTGCGTGTGCATGTGCGTATGCGCATGCTATTCGTGTGTGTGTGTTTTGAATGTGAAAACGTGCAAAGCCTCAAGAGACAGGCCCGAACCCGGTTTGGCTCATTCCCCCGACACTAGTCACGCAAATCAGACTTCATATCTAATGTCTGATGGCAGACAAGTTCAATCTGGGTGAATGGGTGTTTCTCTTACTTTTGCTCTGTATTTTGTTGACCAGTTGATCAGCTGTAGGTGTTTAGTTGGCAAACACAAACCTTGTCATTGACAGAAAAAAGTTTTCAAATCAACACTGTGTTGACTAGCCACTGTAGAAATACACTTGTTAAAATCCCCTTCTCAAAGCCTCATCTACTTCGAGTTCACGTTTCTCCTCGGTAGAATATCTCGGTATTGAAAGAGGAAATAAGCTGTAACTCCGCCCTTTCAGTTGTCGGTTTCTGGCCAACTTAGCAAGTTCTGCTGCAACTTTATAAAACAGTCGGACTACTGGGTCCGAGACGCCCCCCCCCTCCCACACACACACACACACATACACCATCAAGGACTCTCCCTCAGGCCCCCTCATTAGTGGAGGTTGTGTTGTTGACATCCTCTGGCACGATGTCATCTGCACTCAGCCTCACAATGAGGAGATATTGTCATTCATGTGTTGAGTGAGGCAAAAGGTCCAGGTTTATCGAGTTGGTTGAACCCACATGTTTGTGTGGGAATCATTTGCCAGAATCCATTTGACATTATCCACCCATGTTAAGGCCACGAATTGAAATCAAAACACACAAAATAAGAGAGAAAAATACATAAACAGGGGGGGAAAAGTACTTCAACGTCGTGGACATGGTTTTGAGGGCATTGTCCTTCGAAGACATCGTGCCAAGTGAAATAAACAAGAACGAACAATGTCAATGAATGGATGCATGAACCGTAGATGGCCCTTAGAACAAAAGAACGCTGCAGAATGAGGTTCTCTTGAGGTCTGTATGTGTTCTGCCTCTGAATGACAGCTGCCATGGCGAAGGCTGCTCTATTAAATGTACCCGCAAACACATCAGAAAATAAGGGCTTTTTCTCCACATTTCAAAGTACATCGTGATAACGTGATGGAAGGAAGACAGCCCATGAGATGTTATCCAATACGCCTGCAGTCCTAAGAAGCCGCCGTGCCTTTCTTTCTCCCAGTGTTTAGGAACAGAAGCAGCCCTGAAAACGCTCCCAGCCTATAAAAGCAGCAAGTATCCTTGCAGCCCAGCATGCTAATTAGTTTGAGGTTGGCTGACTTCACACAAGACATATGGCACATTAGGATTAAATATGCATGGCTTGGGCTCACTCTTACCTCACAGTCTTTCAGAACCAAGACACCTGTTTGCTTGGTGGCCGCAAGCAAACGAGGCCGGGGAATTTGGACGAAGAGACAGGGCGGCGACAGGTCCTTTAGTCGTCACCGTCCAGAATAGAAAGGAGTGCGGACACACCTTGGGATTACAGCAGGCTCGTGATAGCGTAGCGTGCCTCACAGCCTGACAGCCAGTTAGAAGTGACTCCAGTGTGTCCCTATGGGGAAGTCGTGCGGGTAAGGGTATGCTTCGGTGAAAGGGGGAATAATACAGACATGAAAAAAAAAGGTCAGAACTTGGCAAGACATAAATGCTCTGGTGCCACCACAGAAGAAGATAGGGCGGGGGGGGGGGGGGGGGGGGGGGGGCTCAAACTCCTGCGGGCAGCGTTCCACAACCCCGGGCTCGGAGGGAGTCTTGCGTTGGAGACGGGTGCGGCAGAGGAAGAAGACGAGGAAGAAGAAGAAGAAGATGAATTCTGCTCTGCCCACGGGGCCGAAAAGCCCTCTTCCCTTCACACTGATTCAGCCATGCTTTAATATCTCCCCTCTGCAGCCCTCCTCCAACTCTGCCAGCACAGAGTGTCTGGTGGGCCGGAGCCCTTTCTGCCATGGGTATGGAACTCCGGGGTGAGTTTACTGAGAAGAGTCCAATGTTGGTGGATATCAATGATGGATAATTGAGTGGGTGGTGGGGAATCAAACTGTCGGCCCTTTGTATGCTGAGATGAGAGGACTGCCCTCCTGCATGGCAGGTGGCCCACACCGCTCACTGCAGGGCCGTCAACGCGGAGGTGAAGGGCCTGGATTCTGATTGAATCTTTTAGAGAAAGTCGTTTATAGAGGATGGTTATTCTCAGAAATGTGTTGGTAAATATGAAATTGTATTATTTAAAATATCCCTCACATTCATCAACGCCAAAATAGGGATGGGAATTAGCAAGCGGTGATATAAACCGGGCAAGTAAGAACACACACATACACACTAAAAAAACAACACACATTGGTCTCGGGCCAAAATGCCATTCTCAAAAGGTGAAAAACATACCCTGCTGTCCTTGCAAAGGGGCCGGGGCCAAATGCATGCTGGTCCGCCGCACTCCATCACGGAGGAGGCTGACACGATGTCATGCCGGCGGTTAGGATTATGGATTAGGCTCTCAGGGCAGGTGACCGGCCAGGGCCAGCTGTAGCCCTGGCTGAACGCTCGCCCCCGCCAGAGTCATCTCCGGCCTCCCAGAGAGACAAAGGGAACACAGAACCCTGCTCAGTCGGTGAGGTGTCCACCCAGACATGGGTCGATCCCCTGGGATCCCCTTTGTTTTGGTTACATGGGCTGTGATGGAGTTTTTTGGTCATTGTTTTGTTCATTAAACTTGAATGACACGATAACCGTTTTTTGACATTATAATGGCCTCTCTGTAGGCCTCATTAGAAAGGCCCGGACACTTCTGTTACAAACAGAGATCTCCTCAGACCTCAGCGATGGCTCTAGCCCTGTCAATGTTTTAATGAGCCATGAGAAATAATAAGAAGCTGTTTATAGAGTTGTAATGGGTTGACTGACCAACGCTTTATTATTGTCTCCAGTTCCTTTAAGAAACCAGAGTGCGGTGTCCTTGATTCTGAGTTTATCCACAGTTTGTTGGAGAACTTTGTGATCCATAAGGCAGCACAGTAGGGGCATGAACTGCTGACCCCTCCCAAAATTGTCCAGCAATCGAAGCAGAAATGAGAGGTATTCGCCTTCCCTTTCATTGAACAATCTCTGTGCTCTTGAGTGCTTCATCTTTACTTACTTCATTGAATGCAAGATGATGGCTCAACCCACAGCTCCTCTGCAAAATGTTTCGGTAGTCGAGCTTGCTTGGATAATTGTGGCCAACTGCACAAAGATCTGCTTTGTGTGATACTAAGACATCCAAAGCACAAGGGCTCCGTTGTGTTCTCAGACGAGGGGACTGATGGAGCTGGACCGAGACGAAGGAGGTGAAATCTACCTCGTAATTCTTCAGCCACTTAAGAATGATTATAATTCGATTCCGACGAATGCAGGATATGCTCCCGGCGGATCTCACGATCCGGTTCGTTCATCTGAAAGTTATACGTATGTGTGCTCTCGCGTAGTCTCCCAGCTGCACGGAGGAAGACGAACCGATGTTAGGGGTTGGGCCTAAACTCGCGATTGCAAAGTGCACCAGATGCTTCGCACTCATATTTTTTTCTTTAACATCGCACAAACAAATCAACCGGAGGAGCAAATGCTGAGGAAGTAAAAAAAACATGACAGTGAAGTGAAATAACCGAGCTGTGAAAGGAAACAACAGCCAATCCTCGGGGGAGCAAACACTAGAAAATGATCTTTTCTGACAACCAGCAGCCATGCATGCTGCCCTGTTGACCGGGACCAATCCCAACTCTGTAATTCCGGGTACTAGCGGAACGTACGGCAGATGTGGGTCAACACAAGTAGGCCCTTATCCTTTCACCTATGCATTCAGGGTACATCGCTTCAGATGGGGTTCTGCGGTGTCAGTGGTGGAAGCCATTACGTTTACGGCACAGAAAGGAAAACAGCCGGCGTCTCTCAGAACGGAGGCAAGGTTCAAGCTGGCTGCTTGGATGGGATGTTTTCCAGGTAGAGAGCGACCAACGTGACCTGACGTGACATCAGTGTGTGTTGTGTGTCCCATTGCGGGGCAGTGTGTGTTGTTGTGAGTCTGTACACTGGGTGTACAATCTATCTTTGTGTTTATTTCCAATGTGTTAGAAAACAATAATTGCTTACGCAAGGGTTTACATACAGTGTCATATTTTCATGTAATGATGAATATAGGAATTTCAAATAACAGTTGGGAAGCAATCTTGTCGTGGACAAAACTTTAATAAAGAAATTGGGACACAACGTCCCTTGGTGTAAACAAATGGAAAAACATCTGTGCATAAGAAGTATAAAGGCTATATTTAACTCAAAAACAATTTAGATAACGTTTTAAATTTCTTAAAATGACATTACATCAGATTACAAAATACTGTAGAGGAATAGGTTCTTTCACTGTTTTTACTGCTAAATGACACCAAATTCTCTCCCTGTCTACTGGATAAAATCTCTAAAGAACTCATCTGTGCCTCGTGCTTTAATTACCGCAGCTTAAACTCCCTGCAATAAGCAAACAAGCAAATCTCGATTGCTTGTAATGATCATCATTTTCCACTTAACTAAACCGGTAATCGGCTTTTCAGATTCTTTTTTCTTCATTTATCTATGGTAAACAAACCATAGATCAGGATATCATTCCAGCGATACAAAAGTAAAGTTCAGACCACAGCTAGCAATTACTCCAACACTAGCGCTCTCAAACGGATCGTAATCAATACTCTTTACCTACACAGTAAAACAAGGAACACTATCAAATATAAATTAGGAGATAGGGGTTAAAAACAATTAGAAATATAAACAGGTAAAACGTACCGAGGCCTCAATCAACCCCCAGCATGGCGGGCTGTATATCATGGATGCAGAGAAGTGCTATAATCATCGTAGAGTGTGAGTAGCACAGCGAGCGATGAAGTGGAGGAGTGGAAGAGTGCTCCGCATCCACTCTCACTGTCGTGGTCCGCTTTCAAGAGCATAAGTGGTCCTAACGAGATGATGGCCTGGGCCGGGATTCCTCTGGGTCTTTAAGCGGAATTACACAGCCATCTCTGGTCCATTACATCAGCCTAATAGCAGGGCTGTTCCTCCGCGCTTTCAACGACCCTGTGAGTTTAAACCACGCTGATGGATGGGATGCCTTGAGGTCAGGGACACGAGTGTGTGTGAGCGTGCGTGCGTGTGTGTGTTTTAGGGGGTAATTGTTTTGTTTAGCGTATCTTCAGTAAGTTCCAATTAGGAAAACGCATATACTTTTATTAAAGTGCCTGATAATTTCACTGCTCAATGCATGCTCGCATTCTTTATTGTGTATATATATACTGTAATGATGCAGTAGTCTAGATTTGGTCAAGAGTAGAATCTGAGGGAGGGAGGTGAGGATATTTCAGCGAGGCCTGAACCAATATTCTGCTGGCGTTAGGGTTAAGGTTTGAATAAGTAGAGTGCAAAGATAGTCAAGGTTATTATATTTTAGCATTTTTCGTTTTAAATTTCAGTTGATTTATAAGTTGTTTTTAAAGCGGGCTTATTAGTTAAGTCCATTTTTTTTAATGCTTAGTTTTAGTTTGGGTTTTTATTAGTTTCAGTGTTTGTTTTAGTTGCCCAGTCCTTCTCAGTAGCTGGACGACGGCTAAAGACTCAAACCTACGTAGCCACAGCCTCAAGACCCCCTCTGCACCACTGTTACAACCACCTCATACCAACTCTGTAGCCCGGAGAGCACGTTATTTATTCATCACAACAACCACATATTTACTTGAAGAGCTGAACTTGGGTGATTGACAGCAAGGTGGCTGACAGTTGACAACGCTGGTGAAAAGCTGTCACTGCCGGATGAGCTTCCTACTGCTGGTGTCTAACAAATCCCTCCTTGTTATGGGGGCTGCGTCTCCATCCTCAATAGGAAGCCGCCCCCAATGACCAGCTTGCTTGTGAATGGCATTCAACCACAACATTTACCGTGATGCTTATATTGCTATGCCTGCTTTGAGATCATCTGTCTCCCTCTCGCTCTGTCTCTGTCTCCCTCTCTCTCTTTGTCTCTCTCCGTCTCTCTGTCTCCCTCTCTTACTCTCTCTCCGTCTCTATCTCTCACTCTCGCTGTCTCCCTCGCTCTCTCCCTCTCCTTCTCTCTCTCTGTCTCTCTCTCCCACCCTGTCTTAATCTCTCTGTCTCCCTGTCCCTCTCTCTCTGACCGGCTTGTTTGTGAACGGCATTCAACCCCAACATTTACCGTGATGCTTATATTGCTATGCCTGCTTTGAGATCTTCTCTCTCCCTCCCTCTTTCTCTTACAATCCCTCTCTCTCTCTCTCTCTCTCTCTCTCTCTCTCTCTCTCTCTCTCTCTCTCTCTCTCTCTCACTCCCTGTCTCTCTTCCAATCCCTCTCTCTCTGTCTCTCTCTCCCTCCCTGTCTCTCTCTCTCTCACTTTGTCGCTTTCTCTGTCTCTCTCTCCATATTTATATACAATAATATGCGTGTTTATATAAAGTGACTCTGATTGGATGGAATCATTGATGCATACATGCATTAAGTATGAAGACCAGAGTTCAACATTGAACTCTTGAGCGTTCTGTCAGGTGTGAGAACGTTAGCCCCTTCTCTGGTTTTTTGTTTTTGGTTCTGGTTCGGAGCGGCACTGTGGGCTTCTGCTGATGTGTGGACACATCGCGCGGCCACCCCTGTCAACCTGCATATGAGCAGCAAGCTGAAAGACACTAACGATGTTTGCCCGCGGCTAATGAAACACGCTAAGCCCATTTTAGCGGTGACTCTCGACGCAAACTCTGCCGTCAGGAGAAGGTGAACAAAGCTTAACACACCTTTTTATTTATTCAAAAGATGACCTTAAAGGTGCAAAATAGAAAAAAATGTACTGCAATAAATCATTAAATGAAAATATGTCACCAGAGATTAAGGAAACATGCTAAATCGAAAACAGCATGCCACAGAAAGTATGTTCTCCTTTGACATTTCTGTTCCGTGTCGGAACGTTTGCTTTGGTTTTGGCGTGCGTGTCATAATTCACCTTCTCCAAGAATCCGAGGTTGCCAGATATTAAACAAATTGGCACACAAACGTTCTGCAGCCAATGTAATCAGGCTAATTAACTGGATGGAATGAGATTGGACTAGTTTTACCTGACCTAAAAAGCCTCTTCCGTTCTACACTGATATTATGATGTGACCCTCTTTAAGTCAGTTTTTCTACAGAACGCGAACAATTATAAAACAGGAGAATAAATGTCAGATTCCAACACTAGTAAAGCTTTATGGAATCGTTCTCCATCTGCTCGGTGTGTTTATGGTCGTGCCAATGGTTCACAAAGCAGTTTTTGTTCTTAGCTAACAAACCAAGACAGTTTGCAAGTGGCGATGAGTGTAAACAAAGCAATCCAGTCGTTGGGTTTCCCGCTCAGGCGTCGGAGGAGGTGCTCAGCGTGCGCTGGGGAGGAAGGCCAGCACGGCTGCAGCAGTGGCGGTGGAAAGTGGTATTTGAATGGCATCTGGTCTATGGTGATATTAAAGTCTATTCTGAGAGGTATTTTTTCTTGGCCCTGCATGCTGATTAGTAGCTTTGAAGCAAGACAATACATGTGCAATCCTTGATCGTCTGTATTTATTAATCCTTTGATTTGAAGTGTATGTATTAACAGTAAGATTGGATTTTGTCATAAAGCCTGGAACATATTTACCATTATTAAAAGTATAGTTATATGTATATATATATATATATATATATATATATATATATATATATATTGGAATAAAAGACTGCTGCTCACTTTTGATCAAGATCAGTTGCCTAACCCACTGATCCACTGGGTTGACTGTGCATAAGCTAACACACATTGTGGGCCAGATATGCATAAATACATACATAGCTATTTTACAAAGTAAGCAGAGCATTCATCAAACTTGAAATAGCCAATTGTTAATATGAGCTGGCAGAAACATCAGAGAGTGATTTAATCTCTTTAAAGCCTTGTCTCTACTGTCGAGAGATTCTCTGCCTCGTATCAGAGACGGAATCGCAATCACTTCATTTGCCAATAAATGTTCTGGAATTAGGAATTAGTCTGTGGGGAAATTGGAGCAGACACAATTTAGTGCAACATCCAATGTGGCATGACAGTTTACTGGTGGCAGAGTTGGCCTACATACCGCTGCACAAAAGTGACAAAACGTCTGAGTTACTATCAGAGCATGGTCAACTATTCTAACTATCCCCACGTCCTTTGTCCATCCATGTAATTAACAGCCCAGATATATTTTCCAATCCTATTATAACAGAAGTACTCCAATGCTAAATTATTCATCAGACAATTCATCACAGATCAGATCAATGAAAAGATAATAAACATAACATAGGCCTACATGTCATGGACTTCATTTCAATGTAGGCTGCTATTTTAAACATTCAGATTTCCTGTACAGAGATTAATTAAATGACAACTGGGAAAACGTAATCTTCAAAGAATCAAGGTTTAAAATGGCGTTCTGAAACGTTGAATCACTAGATTTACATCGTAAATCATTCACAACAATAAATGCCGCGGAAGACCCCGAATCCCACCAGACAAACTGGCGCCGCTGATTGGCCAGCACGACAGCAAATAGGCTGAGGGCCAACCTACCTCAGTGCATAACCCAAACATTCATCACATATTGCATGGGAGCAAGCGTCAACCACAAACAATGTGCACACACCCCTTGAGTGAGAGGTCAATAACCACATCAAGATGGAAGCACACGACCATGACAGATGCAAAATAATGTGTTTGAATTTAGGCGTCCAAATCTGAAGCAAACTTTAAAAAAAGACAACGGCCAAAGGAATTCAAGAACTTTGAGAAGTTACATTAATAATGTTGGTTGCTACACGCCACCTAGGTGGCTTTTATCAGGCTCCCCCAGACAAAGGACGAGGGGATTGATGAAAGCTGGTATATTGTAGAAGTTTGTAGAGTGTAGAGTGTGTGCAGTGAGGGCCGGTTTACCCTGCTACAAATTGATTGCTCAACGACTAACAGGTGTGCAGCCTCCCCTGGCCCCAGAGTCCAATCAGTCTGACTCGGCCCAGGTGAGGCTGCTTGGACCGGCCATCATCCACAGACACGCACCTGTCAGCCCACTTATGCTGCTATCCATTTGGACGTACGAAGTGGTAAAGTCGCCAATCTCCCAGCTTTCTTGCGGCATTTCACTGAGGCACGCCCCCTTTCGGTCGTAGTATCTCGTCGCTTTCAAAGTAGAGCGAGCAGATCTGTACAACTAGCAAACAAGATGGCTGCGCCCATAGTCAATGGGGATCGAGCTGTATTTTCTTTGTATTTGTACCACGTTGGGGGTTGTAATGTCGATTTGAAATCCTCTTACACACTTGATTTTATTGCTGCTTTAATCCGGTCACCAATTTATGGTCTTGCGTTGCGTGAAATTCAATGTAAAGTTGTGTTTTCAAGCTGGTTTGCCAAAGAGGCTATGTTGCTAATGATGACTAGCCTGCTACTACCCCTCGTGGCTCGACAGAAACACGACAGCACTTGTTGAAATAAAAATTGGCGAAAATGGCAAAATATTATTGCAATGTAAAAGGCTTGCAATGTTAATGTTTCTGCAAAGGCTGGCAACCATTATACACTTGATTATTTCCTTTTTCCAAAATAGTTTTCTTCTTAAACTCGTCGGACACAAATAGCAAACTGGAAGGCTGGAGCAAGGGAAATACGTCACGTTCTCGCTGAAGCTGGTCGTTCGTACCAGCCTACCATCAAAATGGATAGCAGCATTAGTTCTGAAAACTAACAACATGCTTCATCAACAGAAAGCGACAAAAGCAATGCAACAAATGAAACAAATCAAATACAAATAAATCTTTACTGTTAATGCTCTATTACAAACCAGAGTCACTTTAAAGTCTCTTGAGGAAGGCCTAAATAGCATGTGTGGCAGACATGTTATCATGTAAACTCATACAGGTATACAATGTTTACGTACAGAAATAAGTTATGACTAAATGCTACAATGCTATGTTAGTGAGGTTCCCCCTTCCCTGTAAAAGCGTCTTTGTGTGTCTAGAAAAGCCCTACATAAATTCAATCCATTATTAGTATTATAAATTGTATACAGATGTCTACACATATTACAAAGGGTATATATTGTACTATTATCTTTCACAGGGCCTGTCGAAAAAACATCATATCCAATGCAGTTGCTCTTAGGGAGTGCTTCAAAACAGAGACAGTCCATTCAGAGGACCTTGGAGAGCTACCCAATCGATAGTCCTCCACCCTCTCTTGTTCCTCGTGCCGGGCGTGGGTGTCGTTGTGTCGGTGTGATCCAGCAGGTCTCCCTCCTCCTCCTCTATGGGTCGTTGGAATTTCAATTGAACAAAAAGTTCTGCAAAGCGAAACATGTCTATCCCACACACTGGAACATCCTACCAACCCACATCTGCTCTGCCCCATCCCTCTCCCAGATAAAAAATCACCTCTAAATATTCCTTTTCACCAACTCCTTTGACCATTAACCTAAGAGTTGATCGGTGCGTATCAACAAGTTTTAGCTTAAATGGGATTGTTGTTTTTGTATGAAGCACGAAGAGGGCAATGCTTTATTGTGAAGACATTGTGAAACATTTGTAAGTATAAATGTCGAAGTCGTTAGGGTTAAGAGTCATTGTGAACATCATTTGGGAAGAGGCTTAATCAAGTGACGGAGGTGTAGTGACTACTCCTGCAGCCAGAGGGCTATTCTCCTTAAACAGAAGACGTTAATTAAACCCTTCAATGGTGCACTTGTCTTTCAGGCGGCCTACCTTCTCGATCCTGCGCGTTACGTAATAATACGCTTAGCCTAATGGGATTTCCGCAGACTGTTTGGTTGTGACACACAAGTCAGCCAATGAGAAAGCCTCTGAGATGTAGCGTTCTCCATGTGATTAAAGGTTAATTTGGGGAGACTCCACACTTTGTGCTAATTTCCAATCAGCAAGACACTGCACAGCAGTATTGTGTGTGTGTGTGTTTGTTTGTGTTGTGTGTGTGTTGCCTGTGTGTGTGTGTGTTTGTTGTTAATGTGTGTGTGCGTCCATGCATGAGTGTGTGTGATCAAAGAGCAGGCAAGTTTAATGCGGAGTTAATGAATGTTTTTAACAAATCGCTATATCCTCAATCCTCCCTTTCAAGCATCACTGCCGTTTGAAATGACTTCCTGCATCTCATTTCATCTCGGTTCCTCTCCTCGTGTGCTGGGAGATCAACACAAAGACTCTTGACTGAGATCCTTTCATGGAACAAATTACACGTTTGTAATATGTAATGATGTCCTCACTTGGTAGAGAGAAGAAATGTTGAAAAAATAATGGCTGCATATGCATTCTGGGTTATAAATTGTAACATTTATCTAGGCAAAATCTCTCTTCCTCTCTCACTCTCACTCTCACTCTCTATATATATATATACGTTAATATATAGAGATGTTAAACTTAAGCTCCCCCTCTCTTTTCCTCTGTTGCTCTCTCCATCTCTCATGCACACAAACACCCAGAGAACAATAGAATGTATGCGTGTGTGTGCTTGTGTGAATGCATGCATGCCTGTGCACGTGCATGCGTGCATATTTGTGTGTGTGTGTGTGTGTGTGTGTGTGTGTGTGTGTGTGTGTGTGCATGCATGCATGCATGCCTGTCGACATGCAAGTGTGCATATGCATGTGTGTGTGTCTCTAGACCTCCTGGATTTTGTTCTAAGCCAGCCTGCTCAGCTGTGATGGCCTCTGTGCTTGCTCGGCTGGCCGCGGCATTAAGGCTCAGACCTTTATTACTGGCTGGGAAGACGCATGCCTCTCTCCTCTGCAAACTTTGCATTTCTTCTCTCTCTCTGTACCTGCTTACGACCACAGCAGAAGGGTCAATAATGTGTGCTTCTCAAATGAGGAGAGAAGTTACTCAGGCACATGGTATCTGAGCGAAAACAATGCGTGTTTCTGTGTACCATCCATGTCTATTTATATAGATGGCTGAACAGATAGATTAAGATAGACCTAAAGATGTATATCTATAGGTGTGTGTGTGTAGGGTGGGGGGGGGGGGGTAGCTGGATTGAAAGTATAAGCAAGAGAAAGATAAGAGAAGGGAAAAGAAGAGAGACAGGCAGAGAGAGAAGGGGAGAGAGAGATGCAGAGAAAGAGAGAGAGAGGGACACACATTAAATGGCAGCAAGTTAACTATAATATATAATATAAATATTTTATATGCAATATTTCTTTCAACTTTCCATACCCTATATATATGTTTTGTCTTCTGTAGGAGCTCAATACATCTCCATTCCTCTCTAAATGTCAGCCGGTTGCCTCATTAGAAGTTTGGAATCCGTACCTCCACAACAGATCAATGAAACCCAGGTGACGTCTTCCTGTAACCATGGGTTACCGCGGCTGTTATTCCTGTGCAACTATTTTAGTAAAAACATTAATAATATCGGGTGTCTGTTAGTGCGTATGAGTCACCGGGGGTGGGTGTCACTGCTGAAGAATCGCTAATAACAAGAGCTAGGAGAGAGCGGCTAAAGATAGACCGAAGACATTCTTCACTAACAAGATAACATGCCAAGATTTCCATGACAACCAAGTTCCGCCAAGAGTTTCAATGAAGGTTTAGAACACGGTCGGAGATACGCACACACCCACTCAGACACACACACACACACACACAGATACACGCACACACATACACTCACACACACACAAACACACACACAGACACACACGTACATTCACACACAGAGATACACGCAAAAATACACAAACACACGCACACACACTAACAAACTCACACACACTCACACTAACACTCACACACACAGATACATGCACACATGGCGTGCGGTCACAAACACACATGGAAGATAACACAAACACAAAAAAGCAACTTTACAGTGTGCACACCAAGGAGTCTGTTTAGGGTTCAGAGGATAATTGTTGTGTTAGTTGGAATTGTGCGTCTGCTCCTGGTGGCTGGGCTGCTGAGGATGATGTTAAGTCGAATGGGAGTCAACAGGTAGCTGTTTGACTCAATCAAGCTTGCAGCAGCCTACTTGGTGCTATTCTGAGAACCAGCGGTCTACTGTATTTTATTACCTTTTTGTCAATTACTTTTACAGAAGGTGATTTTGATACGTATTTTTCTACGGTCTACATGGTGTTGAAACCTTTTCAGACCTCTTCATCCAGTCGACTTCTGCTGGCCAAGTTTGTGTGTTTAATATTTACTTCCCGAAACCCGCCTCCAGCAACATGATTGGTCGAAACAAAAAGAGCGATTGACAGTGAAATTGACAGCGATTGACACGTTCACCCCGATGTTGAGCTCCTCTGCCAACAGACTTCAGAAATCAATCTAAAGTTTGATTCGCCAGACAGCCTCCATGCAGACCTCCCGCTCCCCCTACCAGTGGGGAAATAACTCCTTATTTAAACCAATCACCATTGGTGGAATCACACTGAATGAAAAAGAGATTACACAAATGCTGCCCATGAATGTCAGGACCCTGCAAGCGCATATGTTCATATAAAACTGTCGCCAGCGCGACTTTAATACTCAGAACAAATTAAAGACTAAGCCTGGAGCGATGCCCACCGAGTTACCAATCAACTGTTAAATATCCCACCTCAGCACCGTGTGCAGCCAGGCGGAGAGCCGCAGTCAAAGGCCCAACTCTGGCTGATTAATGTGTGTTTTAACCTTTACTTGTGGATAAAGTAATGACCGTCACGCTGTTATGGAAGATCTGGGCTCCTGGTGGGCCTAATGCGGCCACAGCTCACCCCTGTTGGACACAGAGTGGGTCCACTGGGAGACAGGGGTGCTGTAGGGAGACTGGTGGACATAGGTGCTGGGAACACTGGGAACACTGGGAGACAGTGGTGCTGGGAACACTGGGAGACTATGGTGCTATTGGAACACTGGGAGACAGTGGTGCTGGGAACACTGGGAGACGATGGTGCTATTGGAACACTGGGAGACAGTGGTGCTGGGAACACTGGGAGACAGTGGTGCTGGGAACACTGGGAACACAGGGAGACAGTGGGGCTGGGAACACTGGGAGACAGTGGGGCTGGGAACACTGGGAGACAGTGGGGCTGGGAACACTGGGAGACAGTGGTGCTGGGAACACTGGGAGACAGTGGGGCTGGGAACACTGGGAGACAGTGGGGCTGGGAACACTGGGAGACAGTGGTGCTGGGAACACTGGGAGACAGTGGGGCTGGGAACACTGGGAGACAGGGTTTTTACCACTTAGTTTTTATATAATTTGAAAATAGTTCCTCCAAATTCGAGGACTGTATTCAAAACAATTGTCTAAAGTATATGTTCAATATTTAAAATTACTATTATCAGTGCAGGCGGAATATTCATTGACGATCTCTCATGCTTATAAAGACATTCTTACCCTGAACACTAGTTCATTGTGAACAACAAAAATGATTCTGGTCAAAAGTAACCTCTCTTCCCTCCACGTGTTTGTAACTTCATTATAGAATGAACTTGGATCTGTGACATTAGTTGTGATAGGTAATGCACAATGCAGTGGGTCGGTTAAGTAAAAAAAACATTAAATAAATAGTAACGCAAACGAACGGGAACAACATTTAATAAAGAAAAGTGGTGTTATCTTGTTTTGATTTAATTTGCAGCACATTGAAGGACACATTAAAGACCGACGTTACCTCCTGCCTGAGAGAGAAGACTAAATCGTTACAGAAAAAAAAGAAAAAAAAAGGATGAATGGTTCCGCACACACTCTCCTTGATGAGATTGAGACAAACAGTGTCTCAATGGGGGCGGACTTCCTCAGAAGAGAGGCGTGCATCTTATACTTTCCCCACTCAATTGGTTCCCATTGTTCTTCGTCCTTTGTTAGCGAGATTAGCAGCCTTCAAAGCGGGTCCCTCCGTTGCCAGTGGCCTGTGGACGTATGGTCTTGGAAGACGTGGCTAATTCCTCCCCGGCCCTCCTTGCTCTGCGCGGCCCGCAGCAATCCTGGCCTCTGCACCGCGCTCCGTGCTTCTATTGTCTGCAATAACGCCGCCGCTGATGTATATTGAATGACATAGGTCTTCATAAGTGTCGTTATCTCACCGGCCTGATGAAGACTAATATCCCCGCTCTCCCAGCTGGCCGGGGTTATCGTCTCTTTTGCTGCGAGGTGTTCCGGGAGAAACTGGCAATCAAGAGGAAGCCAATGGGGTCGCATCGAGAGTGAGATTCATCCGCTGCGTGAGAAACGTGGGCAGGGTCACATCTGGGCCAAGGGGGCCGCACTGTGCCGACTCAGCATGGTCGGTGTGTTATGTATGGAAACAGAATCGAAACAATGGTGAGGTTGCTTTTCAGGGGAGTGGCAAAGGCCTTTAACCAATAGCCCCACTAAGGAAAAGTGTCATAAAATAGCTTCGGCTAGAAATACTATGATGCAAACATCGGATGACTGTCTCATGCTTGATGGCTATGCACCAGCTTTGCCGTGTGTGTGTGTGTGTGTGTGTGTGTGTGTGTGTGTGTGTGTGTGTGTGTGTGTGTGTGTGTGTGTGTGTGTGTGTGTGTGTGTGTGTGTGTGTGTGTGTGTGTGTGTGTGTTGTTCAAAGACAGGTTAGGCTGATTAGCAGCGCTAATTTGCCTGTGTTTGAGACGGTAATACCTCATTCAGAGTCTCTTGACGAGTGTTTTGGCAGAGACGGCGGTGATGAAGTAGGAATGGAGAACGGATCAAAGAGCCTTTAGAACGAGGTGCAACACAGTCGTGGAATCTCTCCATCGAACCTCTTCCTAATCGGCTTAATTAGATCGTCTTCATTACGTTGGTTTTTCTGTGTTATATCCGGTTGATCTTGGAGTCGCCTAAATAGCCACGGCTGGCTAATTGAGCGTGGCGTTTTAATAACGCTTGAATAAACCATTTGAGTCGGCAGCCAACCGTACAATGTATTAAAATGGAGGAGGGATTAAATTAGTGTGCAGGAAGCCGGCTTAATGCAGCGGAACCCTCCTCTGTTTGTTTGTGTTATTTTTTGGAAGAAGATGTTTGTCAGATAACGAAGATGAATTTTGAATAAGCGTCCATCATTTAGACGACGGAGTGCTCGGTTCGCATCGTTTCATCCCAAGTTGGGGGTGGAAGCACACAACTACGCTTGATGGTTCTGCGTGACTTATAGAATAACAAATTAAGCACTGAGGTAGCTTGAGGTTAGATTCTGATGGACGTGATCCACCTACGATATCGACCAGAGATGACTAGACCTCCCAGGGTCGTGTATGAACCCGCGTTTGTGCATGGGTACCGCTGTAGCCAACGTTGTGAGTGCTGGTATTGTACGCGCAAGGTGCCAAATTAACATTCCTATAGTACGTTACGCTGCCTTTATTGCGTCTCAGAAAGAGATCCCCCTGAAGCAATGAACAGGCCAGCATGGGCTGCCTCTCGTGCTGAATACTGAACGCTCCGGCTGTCAATCAAAGTCACCTCCACAGTGGATTTGAATGCAGCGGGGAATCGACGTGGCGCGGCGTTAATGATTTCTCAGTGTAAAAACGCTTACCGTCCTACTCTGCCCGTTCTACCGGAGTTAGTGGCCGAGCAAAAGTCTCGTGTCGTCCGTCGTTTTGGATGATTCAAATGGAGCTGTACGGAGGCCGAGGCCGTCCAGCGAGGGCCACCTCCCACGAGGGAACGGCGCACGCTGGAAGCTGCGCGCTGCGGAGAGATGAGAAAAATGCTACACATGTCCCGAGGGCCTCTGGGTGTTATAGTTCTGAGAGCAGACCGACTGGGGGTGTTTAACCCATGAACTGCTTTGATGAGAGGGTGAGTTTGGTTGTGTGGATTTGGGTGGGGGGGGGTGGGAGTATGTGTATGTGTCTGTTTGTGGGTGTGTGCACGCGTGGGTGTGTGCTTGCATGTGTCTGTGTGTGTGTGCGTGCATATCATTATGATTGGGAGTGTGTATGTTTGTGCATGTGTATCTGTGTGTCTGTCTGTGTGTGCACATGTGCGTGCCTTTCTGTGTGACCGCGTGTCTGTGTGCGTGCATGCAAATGCATGCGCGCATGTGCGTGCATGTGTGTGCATTCATGCATGTGTGTGTGCGTGTATGCGTTCGCATGAGTGTCGCTCAGGTTGCAACAGCAGCCTGATATGTGAGGGGCATGTTAAGTGGATAGACCAGATCCTGCCGCCGCAGCCCGGCGTCCTTCAACTGTGTTTTCCCCATGCCCGGCCATCTGTCGCTGCAGCACCGGCTCCGGCAGCCACCGGGGGCAGCGTGGGGTCGGCTTTTGTGTTTGTCGTCTCGCTTCTTTATTTATTTCCATCAAGCTGAGGGAGTGGAGGTGACATCTGCCACGCTCCGTTCTCTGAGTGCATGAGGAAGAGCAACGGAGCCGCCTCCTAGCTCCTAGCTCCTAGCTCCATCATGCTAAACTTTTAGTGATGCCGGGGAACTTTAATGAGGCGTGTTATTCCGGTTGGCCGAAATGTCAGCGTGTGAAGGGGGAGAGGAAGCCATTTAATGGCCACCACCCCCCCCCAAACACTCCAACAGAGGGCCTGACCTCGGTTCCTTCGCCATGACAGGGTCAGCCTGCCTCCCTGCCCCTGCCTCCTGGGACGTCATTACTGTTCCCTCTCCCAGCACCTGTGCCCCCCCCCCACCCCCCCACCCCGTCCATCCCCGTCCCCTCTAGGCCCCCAGGGTCCGACCCCCCCCCCCTCCTCGGGCCACGTGGCCACGCCCTAGTTCCATGCCCCGGCGCAGACTAAAAACACTCTGGGGTCACTCTTCACGAAACGCCGTCATCTGAGGACATCACACCTGCGTGCCTCTGTGGACACAGATCTTTCCGGAATATTGTGGTACACACACACACATATACACGCATACACACACACGCACGCACACACACGCACACGCGTGCGCATACATACATACACACATAAAACATAAAACATAGGCACGCATTTACGCACATCATCCACAGACACACAGGCGCCCGGTGTTCAATAACACAGATGCCGTTCGGTTGACTTCGAGTCAGCGGGCCTTTTCATGAAGACAACCAGTAATGTTTGAAGTTAAGGCCTAGAGGTAGTTGTTGGAATTGGCACTCTAGGTTTTATACTCCTAAATGCACCTTAAGACCATATAATCCCCTTAGAGCACTTAAGGAGCGTATAATCCTCTTTTTGTGAGCGAGGACCAAAAGCCTTTAGTTAGATTCACAGTTCTTTGGCCTGGGAGGCGAACATATATATTTTATCTGTACCGCTGCCGACTATATTCAGAGAAACGGATTGAATATGTACGTGTTAGATGTCTGTCAGACGCACTGACTTACCGCCTGACACTAAGAGGCTGTTTCCTTCCTTTCTTCCTTCCTTTCACTCATTCAATGATGTAATAAACGATCAAAAGACAGTTTAAACGCTGTGATTCTTCAAGGTTTTCAACCATAATATTCCTTCACCTCGACTCTCTACAAAATAGGGAAAACAGTGTGAACAGGGAGTGGAATAAAACGATGTGTAACGACGTCTTTCACTGCGCCTGCGTATTTAACTCAGCCGATAACCCAGGCGTGTGTGTCAACGGGGTGAACGTTAATGTCTATATGGATTTGTGCCGTTGCCATCAAAACAGCTCTCCACGCATTGTACTCCTCAACGGAACAGGAAGCGAGCGTCATGCGATGTTTCCCAACGGGATGCGCAACCTAATTTGGGCCTGTCCTCCCTGATCTGCATCTGCAAAGTTGTATTGGATTTCCGACGCCAAACACTGAATCTCTGTTGACAGTTTCCTCAATGGCCGCACAAATTGGCCAATTTCAGATTGATTAACATTGATCAAAAGAGAAATGTTTCCATTTTACTCAAAGGTAAACTGTTTGGGTACTGCATAAGCACAGAGGGTGTGTGTGTGTGTGTGTGTGTGTGTGTGTGTGTGTGTGTGTGTGTGTGTGTGTTGGCTTGTGTGTATGTCTGTGTGTGCGTGTGTGTGTGTGCGTATGTGTGTGTGCGTGTGCGTATGGGTGTTCTTGTGTGTGTGTGTGTGTGTGTGTGTGTGTGTGTGTGTGTGTGTGTGTGTGTGTGTGTGTGTGTGTGTGTGTGTGTGATGCTGTACAACTGGAGTACCCCTAACGTTTCAAATGAATATGAACAGGATACAGGATGTGGCCAGGCCCGTCTATAAGAAAATTAATCTAACTAATCGTTGAATTGTTAAGACATTGGTTTTTTGGGGTCTGCTCGAATGGCTGATCATTGCCATAAGTGAATATTCTGATCTCAGACAGTAAAGTCTGCCCCAGTCTGTACTTCGGATAAGCACGTTGGTTGGCTAATTATTCCACTTTTAGTCGTCCTATCTCAAGGCCCACAGCACCCTCAATAAGGTGCCAAATCTGTTGAAACTGTTAAACGAGAGACAGAGTGGTAGAAAGTTTTGAACTATATTGTACATATTATATCATTTCATTTTTTTCTAGGTGGTTGAAAAAAAAGATATTTGTGATGTTCTGTGCTATTTCCATTTTCTATCAACCTCCCACAAGCATATTGAAATGCAGAAAAACACAGAAATCAATGACATGCACAGCAAAGGCAAAACACAATCAATGTGTAGAACACTCTCCAGCTTACCCTGGCTCGCTGTGACACCCCAGAACCCCCTGCATGGTTAGCTGTCAATCAGAGGATCAAGGCAAATCAAATACACACACACATACGCAGAGGCGCACACACACGCACACACCCACACACACACATACGTACAGACACAGGCGCACATACGCAGAGGCACACAGACACACAGATACACACACACACATGCGCACAAAAACGTTCGATCGCACGCACACACACACAGACACAGGCGCAGACAAACAAACAGGCACACAAACACACACACACACACACACACACACACACACACACACACACACACACGCACACGCAAACAAACACACACATACAGACGCGTTAAACAGCTCCCTGTGTTCATGACCCCAATCACTGGGTCAGGAACATAACACACATGCTACCCCTCGTCAGAACAGGGCGACTAGATTGGACATAAAGCAACAAAAAAAAAGGGTTGAATCTCAGCTGAAACTAGAAATAGATAGCTCTCCGACACCACGGGGGTCCGGTCATGTGATCCAACGTGTGGTGATGTTCGGTAGATTCGCTGGTTCGTCAGGTTGAAATAAGTTCATCCATGTCCATCATGAGGGATCATCCCTCACACGCATGTGTCACCGCCTCCATTGTTCCCCTCCCCACAGCCTTCAGTGTGAGTGAACGCTCCCTGCATGCGTGAGGGGACAGGGTGAATCTGGCCTAGCAGTACAGTAAGCGCTGCATAATGGATGCGTCTGAAGCCGTTACTTGGATAGTGGATATTGCAAGGCCAAGGCACTGTCGTTCTTTCCTTATTTCCCTTTTCTTTTGATGGTGTTATACTACCAGGGTCTTTGTGCACAGTGCCATTATCTGGATCTAAAACGCCATGGAACATTAGCTTCTGCATCCATACAAATATATATTTTTTTTTTTCGAAACTCCAATATTACCAGTGCTTTATTAGAACTGCTGCTGTTCTCATACCCGCTAAAAATACATCATTTATTCCCGATACCATACCAAGAGAAACTCTAAGCTGAAAAAACGATAAAGACATTAGTGCTGAACCCAGATGAACCACATCCCTGTTTCCCCTGTGCGTTGGAACCTGATGAGGAAGGAAACCTACCCAGCTCATTTAATGTGCATGGCATGCATGTCATTGTCTCTGCCATCAATCCGTGAGTAACGACACAGTCTAGACATTTCTGGCGTTCCCCCCTGCTGCCATCCTCCCTCAAATAGATTCCAAATCTAGCGGCGTGAGCGGAAAATAAAAACCGCAGACGACAAGAGTCGGTGGGGGTGCTGATACCATGACGTCAGCGAGTGTTTGGCTCCTGTCATCATT
>NC_082395.1:20831250-20901250 GCF_031168955.1 Gadus macrocephalus | reverse complement strand
TCTGCTCTTGCAATAACCCAATTTACCCAGCCGCAGGGGCACTCAGTGAGCCATCCAGCGCTGCACAATGTAATACCAGGTATGCATTTGGTAACCAGATTCCTTCAAGAGGGTATATTCAATTAAGGGGAAGACATTCTTACTCGCACTGATTTTTGCGTTCATTTATTTCAATGTATGGAAGGAACCATAAAGAAAAGTACAAAGAAAAGTCCTCCTGGGACTTTCAATTGAAGTCTGGATGTGGAATATGGAGCAAGTTAATCGCTCTTTGCTTGGATGGCGAGCGCGGCTGATCTTACTGCACCGGTTGCCTAGCAGCCCGTCTCCGTATATCTGCTGTAGAATCGGCCATGCGGCATGAGCTCAGATAGCTCCTTCTCCTCGCTAGTTCCACAGCTGCTGAACTGAACTGTTTGGCCCGGTTTCCGTTATCTTCATGACTAATACTGCAGCCTACCACCGAGGTAGACCTGTGGCGCGTCTCTGACCGTGTTCACTGAAGGCTTCCGGTATCCTAATCGGCTAGCTGCTCTGTCGTGTGGATGAGCGGGAAGGGCTCAAACTGTACTGATATCCCCAAGCAGGCCGTACATTTAGAAGCCTCTCGACTTGCCCTTTGTTGCGTTCAACTTATGTCCACAGGATTTGTCTTGTTTGTTAATTACCCTCATTTGATATGCGTTCATTTTATTTCAAGTTCCCTTTTATATTTTCCATTTCCAAAATGTCCGTATATTCATATTTTGTTTCCGAATAATAGACAACAGGTAGATCTCTATTGGTCCCTTGTTTTTGTTTCTCGTGCTTCTCCTGCTTGGTTTTGCTGGGTTAGCATGTCTTTGTTTGAAGTGTTAAGTGATTTCCTCAACCTTTTGCCTGACAAGTAGTTGGAGGCTGTAGCTGTTGATACGCTACATGGATTACACATGACTTATTCTACATTACGTTTCTGCCATTGTTCGGGGTGTGGGTTAGTTTCACCGGAGTTAGTTTCTGAGCACAATTTAGGTATCCTGACTTGTTCGACTGAAACAGTCCTGAATTGATTTTTCGACGTGCTTAGTAGTGCTGTTCGGGCTCCCACTGTGCTTACTGTCCTGGGAGTGCAGTAAAACAAATCAAACTCAATGAACAGAGAAGAGCAGGGCTTGCTTTATTTTCCATCTTGAGATGTTACACTTTTAGGAGAAATGCTGTTTTAATACTCATTGGTAAACCAATTATGTCAAGCAAAACAAATAAAAAAGCAATTCCGAAGGGTTTAGTTGGCTATTAATTTATTCCATAGTGTATTTCAAATAAATACTTAATTAAATTGTGAGATTGTTGCAAACATTGTGAATTGATAATGTGTCTGAATAAAACTATTGAAAAAAAAACACTTTACAATAAGGTTACATTAATTAACCTTCAAATAGCGTCAGTTAATGCAGTAACAAGCATTAACTATAGTTATCACTCTTGCATAATGTTTCTAGTAATCATTAACTAATGTTTGTTTGTTAACTGTGTTCATGTTATAGTTTTCAATCATATATTATTGAATTGGGTTAGGGTTAATCCTAACCCCTAACTCAATGCTAATGCTAATGCTTTATCATAATGCTTGTTATTGCATTAACTAATGTTAATTCATGGCTGATTAATGTACCCATATTGTTGTGTTTGTCTTACCAAAAAAGTATTAAACAAAAGTAAACTATTTCCTTCAATTTTAGATATATTGTTCATAACTTGGCAGCTCAGTAAAGCTGGCGGGCTCGCTGCGAGAATTGAAAGAGGTGAGATGTGACTGTACCACATTTTCAGAATACTTTCATACACAAGTTCAAACATATGTTGGTGGGAGTGGGGCCATGAAAGGTTATTTCGGAAGCGGCAAACATTGCATTTGAGTCTCTGCCGAAACACTTGTCTATCTCCGGAAAAAATAAACACAGACGTTTCAGAAATGCTAAATTTCTTGTAACTTTGGCCATTTCACCTAAATGGAAATGGAAATGGAAGTATTTTTTAGAATAACTCTGCATAATCTATTGCGGTGCTCTGAATTACATTATAAAAAACGTTCGGAGTAAATAAGGCTGTAATAAGGTTTGGATAATAATTTTGAAATCTATCATAATATTACTGAGTCATGGCAACTTGTTGGACTCTCCCCCTTCAGCTCCCCCGTCTCCCCCCAGGGTCAGGGATCGAAATAGTTTTCTAAAGGCTGTGGTGGGCATTTAAGCGGCAGATCCTCTTAACCCCCTTTCCCAGAAATGTTATTTGGGTCAGGTGCGTCTAGGTGTGACCGCCCGATTGGTCCCTCAGAGAGCAATTAGACCTCACTAAACGATGGGGGACGTCAGGAGCAGCCAGATGTCAAACAACGTCTCCTCCGCTCGTCAGCTAAACGCTCGTTACCGTGGCTCCCCAGAGAGGGAGAGAGGGAGACGGAGAGAGCGTGGAGAGAGAGAGAGAGAGAGAGAGAGAGAGAGAGAGAGAGAGAGAGAGAGGGGGGGGAGGGGGGGAGAGAGAGAGAGAGGGGGGGGAGGGGGGAGAGACAGAGAGGGGGGAGGGGGGGGGAGGGGGGAGAGAGGGGGGGCGTAGAGTTGGTGTGTGTCTGTGTTTCGGGGGTTCTGTGTGACTGACTTTGACTCTGAATACTGGAGACCGCCTAATAACAATGCACTGTGCTGCCGTGTGCTTTGTCAGGTGATGTGATGGGAAGAAGGTGGTGCGTGTGTGTGTGTGTCTGCGTGTGTTTGCTCCCATGCGTGTGTGTGTGCTCCCATGTGTGTGTGTGTGTGTGTCTGCTCCCGTGTGTGTGTGTGTGTGTGTGTGTGTGTGTCTGCTCCCGTGTGTGTGTGTGTGTGTGTGTGTGTGTGTGTGTGTGTGTGTGTGTGTGTGTGTGTGTGTGTGTGTCTGCTCCCGTGTGTGTGTGTGTGTGTGTGTGTGTGTGTGTGTGTGTGTGTGTGTGTGTGTGTGTATGTGTGTGTGTGTGTGTGTGTGTGTGTGTGTGTGTGTGTGTGTGTGTGTGTGTGTGTGCTCCTGTGTGTGTGGTATGGAGATCTGTCTTGATGTGCTTGTCAGGTTCACGGTGTCTGGGCCTCATACATCCGATCTGTTTGTTTCATGTCAGCCGCGTGGCAGAGCTAGTTGGTCTGCAGTAGGGGTTGTAAGTGTGTGCTTGCGCATGTGTGTGTGTGTATGTGTGTTTGTGTGAGTGGGTGTGCATGTGTTCATATGTGTGTGTGTAGGTTTGTGTGTGTGTGTGTGCCTGTGTGCTTTTGTGTGTTTGCAAGCAAAGTTTCCTTATATATTTTAACAACATGGTAGAATGTCTTGCGATTAATCACAGACTATATGAACCACCCATATCCCATAGTTTGAATTCAAACAGTAAACAAGATTTTTCATTAAATGCAACATTGTAATAACCTGTAGGATTGGAAACAGAGCACCATCTAGTTCCAAAACTACTCTTGCCAATCAGACGAAATAGAATGAAACACCCAACTCTAAGTTGTTTATGATATATTTTTGGATTAATTAAAATAAATAGAAAATTATACTTGGTTAACATAATTGATAAACAGCCAATTACTCGCTAGAAGAGATCAAGGAGCTCTTCGTTAGCCAGTGTGAAGACATCGCAGAACATCTTGTCCATCGTGGTTCGGTAGCATGGTATCAACAGTGTGATGGACTACCTCAGAGACAAACTTGTCTGGATGTTCCCACTAGGAAAGTGTGTACAGTCTATTGGAAATACGCTTCTCGCCTTTCAATATGTTCCCGTCTCTCTAGTCTCCATTTCTCTGGTGTGAGAAACACATAAAGTACTTCTTGGATCCGAGATTAATGAACAAGCAGATCAACAACTTCAACTAATTCAACAACTTCAACTACATCCACAACTGGGTGATACAAACGACAGCCAGCTTTTCACAACGATGCCGTATCTCTCGCATCAAAGTCTCCTTCATCCCTTCCCTTCATCATTCAGTGTCACTGTCTCTCTGTGGTTACCAGAGAGAGAAGGCTTCCTGGTTAGAGGCCGGGCGTGTTCCAGTTCTCGGTGTGTTGTCTCTCTAAGAGACTCACTGTCTCTCTGTGGTTACCAGAGAGAGAAGGCTTCCTGGTTAGAGGCCGGGCGTGTTCCAGTTCTCTGTGTGTTGTCTCTCTCACAGACCCACTGTCTCTCTGAGGTTACCAGAGAGAGGGCTTCCTGGTTAGGGCGTGTCCCTAGCCTGGCTATTGCCAGACCAAGCTCAATTGTAGATTGCACGTTGGTCTGGGGAGGCTGCTGTCATTTTCTTCAGAACAAGAGGTGTGATCAACGGGCCTAGTTCAAATGACTCTGTACGCAATTGGCTGCTTGCCATCGCTTCCTTGTCGTCATTGTGTTAAACCGGCCAATAGCGTGCCAGGGGGAAAGGCCAGCTTGGGGATTGCTCCCGCAAAAGCGTATCAAAAGCAGAAAGAAATGTATTGCTCCTCTCCAGACCCTTCTGCAGGGCGAATTCAAATCGCCGGCAGAACGTGTTTCCCAGTCTAGCGTTTTCAAGCTCTGTGTGTAGAATGCCACAGATCATGGCCATCAGCCGCAGTCGTACCCCCTGACTCGTTGGTGAGTGTACCCCCTGACTCGTTGGTGAGTGTACCCCCTGACTCGTTGGTGAGTGTACCCCCTGACTCGTTGGTGAGTGTACCCCCTGACTCGTTGGTGAGTGTACCCCCTGACTCGTTAGTGAGTGCAACCCCTGACTCGTTGGTGAGTGTACCCCCTGACTCGTTGGTGAGTGCAACCCCTGACTCGTTGGTGAGTGTGCCCCCTGACTCGTTGGTGAGTGTACCCCCTGACTCGTTGGTGAGTGTACCCCCTGACTCGTTGGTGAGTGTACCCCCTGACTCGTTGGTGAGTGTACCCCCTGACTCGTTGGTGAGTGTACCCCCTGACTCGTTGGTGAGTGTACCCCCTGACTCGTTAGTGAGTGCAACCCCTGACTCGTTGGTGAGTGTACCCCCTGACTCGTTGGTGAGTGCAACCCCTGACTCGTTGGTGAGTGTGCCCCCTGACTCGTTGGTGAGTGTACCCCCTGACTCGTTGGTGAGTGTACCCCCTGACTCGTTGGTGAGTGTACCCCCTGACTCGTTGGTGAGTGTACCCCCTGACTCGTTAGTGAGTGCAACCCCTGACTCGTTGGTGAGTGTACCCCCTGACTCGTTGGTGAGTGTACCCCCTGACTCGTTGGTGAGTGCAACCCCTGACTCGGAGCGTGACACCTACCCACCCCTGAGAGGCTCAGAAAGCCGATGACAAGAACGTTCTCACATCAGCAGAGGAAGGAAGAGGGGTTGTTATGGTTACAAGTCAAATTTAGCGCCGCTCGAAGCACACGGGACAAAGAAACGAGAGGTTTGCTGTGTGAGGAGCATCGACCTAAACGCAGTCCATTCTGACACGACCATTCAGAAGCAGAGCCCGTATGTGTACACACACAACCATTCAGAGGCAGAGCCAGTTGGTGTCCACACAAACCACCATTCAGGATTATAGCCAGCAGGTGTACACACACACACAACCATTCAGAAGCATTGCCAGTAGGTGGGCATACACAACCAGTGTGTGTTCAGAATCAAAGGGAAAGTTGGAGTTCAAGTCAAGTCTTAACTCCAGGTTATAAATATTTGATTACAGGAGAACCCATGCACATGCTGAGAATAAACATTGATAAACAGACCAAATGTGAAGTTGAAGCAAATTATCATACCATATTATAATATAGTCATTAACTTAAACTATAAACTTCAAAAACAACTATAAACAACTTTTATTTTATTTTCTTCCTCATCCTCATCGTCATCCGCTTATCCGGGGTCGGGTCGCGGGGGGAGCAGCTCAAGCAGGGGGCCCCAGACTTCCCTTTCCCGGGCCACATTGACCAGCTCTGACGGGGGGATCCCGAGGCGTTCCCAGGCCAGTGTTGAGATATAATCTCTCCACCTAGTCCTGGGTCTTCCCCGAGGTCTCCTCCCCACTGGACGTGCCTGAAACACCTCCCAAGGAAGGCGCCTTTTTATTTTCTTATGCAATGAATTATACACTTTTTTGTACACAGACACAGGCATACACAAACACACGCGCGCATGTGTATGTTGGTGTGTGTGTGTGTGAGTGTGTATGCCTGTGTGCGTTTGTGCGTGTGTGTGTGTGTGTGTGCGTGTGTATCTACGTGGGCGTCGAGCCAAACCAAACCGCCCGTAGTCTCCAGCAGTGAGACAGAGTTCTACTTCCTGTCTGGCCGTGCGTTCGTCCGTCCTTCCTCGGCGTCCCCACACAGGCCCTCACCTGACTTCCCAAAACGGTCTTTTAATTGTGTGTCAATTGTGCGTTTTGTTTGTTGGAAACATGTATGTATTGTCTGTTCTATGCTGCCCTCTTGGCCAGGTCTCTCTTGAAAAATAAATAGATTTTAATCTCAATGACACTTTTACCTGGTTAAATAAAAGTTAAATAAAAATAAAAATGTAAACGCAGAGCTGCTCCTAACTCACAGGGTTCCTGTTGCTCCTGCGCACACCGGAGCGAACTGGTTCTGTATCGTCTCTTTTGGGCGTAGCCTTCGACGAGATGCTCAAAGTGTGGATCGGCGCAGCGTGTTCAGTCACTGGGGGTCGGCTCTGCACCAGGACGCTGTGACGCCCAGGGTGAAGAGAGGGGAAAGAAAGGAGAGGGACGGGGGGGGAGGGAACCTGGATCCCCTTCTTCTGCTGATACCCAGTCAGACACCCTGAGCGTCTCTGCCGGCTGCCTCCTCCGCGACGCATCTGCTGCCGCCTCCTCGCAGGTGGGCCTCCGAGCGGGTCTGAGGGTCTGTCATCTACTGAGGAACCTCAGACACTTCTGTTTCCAGAGCTTTAAAAGAGAGAGGGGAAAACATACCAGCCCTGGGAAAGTAATAGGACGGGCATAATGTATTCAGGCGTTCGTGCGACTTGCCATTGCCATGCATACATTCTCCCTGGGTGAGAGAGAATGTGGGCAGATTGTGGGTGAGGTACAGTCTTCAAATGGGGTTCCATGCTGGTCTTCAGCGATTAATGAAATAGATGGCCGTCCCATTCTGCTGGGCTGTGTGGCTGAAGGCCCTCTGCCTACATGCTTGTTTCGCTATACGTCTAATCCCCTGCGGAGTTCACCACGCAGATAAGAAGTTCTCTTGTTCAGTTCCGTTAATTTTTTCAAGCTCTGTGTGTGCGTGTGTCTGCGGTTGTACGTGTGTGTGTGTGTGTGTGTCTGTGTAGGATTGCGGGTGAGTGTTGCGTAATTCAAAAACCAGCGCCTTAGCACAAGGAGTAACGTTGCGGAGACAGTGAGCTTATCTCACAGTATAAGAGAGAGGGAGTCTAGAAATTATTTGCTCTTTTTAGAAAATAGATTGCTCGGTATGATTGTGAATCTCGCTTACTAATCCGTCATTTAAAAAAAAGATTTGTGGAGAGTGTTTCATCATTCCACCGACCCTGGAGATGTTCCTACGTTGCGATGCAAATGGCTTTGTGCTGAACCCTCCCATAGTTGGCGACGTACTAATGACCGTGGCGTGTGTCTTACTGCAGACGCTCATCTCCATCTTCATCACACGCTACATCTTCAAACACCCAATGCACACAATCTGTTTATAGCTAGCTGATAAAACAGAGGAGAGAGTTTATCCCCTGCTCCCTATTCGGGTCACATTACTCCAATCTGCAAAGCGCTTGGATCTTACTGAGGATTAAATGGTCTTGTTTCAACGGGGTCATCATTTTTTGACTACGACTTTTACCCATTCTGCATCGTGACTTACTTACTTAACTTTTCTGAAGTAATAATTGGTACAATGCGTCATTGTGAAATATGTCTCTTTATAATGCATTACCATAAACTTTTCAGCCTTTTGAGTAGTGCAGATTCTAGCGCGCACACACACACACACACACACACACGCACACACGCACACTCACACACACACTCACACTCACACTCACACTCACACACGCACACAGACACACACAGACAAACACACACACACAGTCACACAATCAATGCTGAACAATTGGAGGCCTGTTCATTTTTCTATATATTTTCATTAGAGTTTATATACTTCGTGTAAGTGACAGTAATTATCCTGCCATGACACGGCCGCGCCGAAACGCCATGTTTATTGAAGAGGCATTAGTCACGCTACGCTGCACTGTTTGGCACGCAGAGCCCTGCTGTATAATCACAGGCTGAATAGCAGTACATCTGTGACCCCCCCCCCCCCCCCCCCCGACCCACCACCAAAACCACCTCCACCACCACTTTCCTTGCCTTCTCAATATGATCAATAACAGTTATGTTCCCCAGCATTTACCAATTCGGCTCCTAGCGCGGGGTCAGGCCTTATTATAAGCTCCACAGCGCTCTGTTATTCTCATTAATCCGCCGGTAATCTCCCAGACCCCCTGGCACGGCGGCCTAATGAGTGGGCCTGACCCCTCGGGGGCTGCTCGCTGCTCGTGAAGTGGGGATGGACTGAAACGTGGAACATTTTGGGTTTACCCAAAATGTCGGCCTTATCGAGGGGGATTTCAGTGGGTTTAGAATTATGATAATAAACGTGGATGCTCGCATTATTTACACCCAACAACAAGCTTCACCTGAGATAATTACCTGCCTACGTGCTGTTTGTAGATAACTCACTGGAGAAAAAGGATGGGGAGGTGAAAACCTGTTTTACAAGTATACTTTGGTAAAGTTTTTCTCTTACTGTTCGCTTTACATTGTTACTTCACTGTTCGTCGCCAATTTCATGGAGTAGTAAATGGGCCTGTTGTGGCTCTCTTTCACTGCTGTCTCACCCATCATTCTGTCTCCCCCATCATTATCTCCCCAATCACGCTGTCTCACCCATCATGCTGTCTTACCCATCATGCTGTCTTACCCATCATGCTGCCTCACCCATCTCCCTGTCTCACCCATCATGCTGTCTCCCCCATCACGCTCTCTCACCCATCATGCTGTCTCTGACCCATCACGCTGTCTCCCCCATCCCACTGTCTCACCCATCACGTTGTCTCCTCATCACACTGACTCCCCCATCACTCTGTCCCACTCACCTCCCCCTGTAAGCCAGAGACCCCTCCTGTTAACTTTAGTCAGTGACCATCAGTGATTGATTACGTTTGCTTCACCTCCAAGATTTGGGTCAGCTGCCAATCGCCCAGCGACCAGGCCCAAATATAGCCTCTTCTTGAAGGGGCGCTGTCCATGGTGCTGACCCATATATGGATGACATATGGGCTCTCCCCATAGCATGGGGATCATTGCAAACACACACACATCTTGTAATCAAACAAGATGGACACTGATGGAATGCATATAATCAGGATGGAGGCTTTAGAACAAACGACAGGTATATAAATCTGACGGTGATATACGTGATATACGGTTTCACTTCTTGGTATCGTTCTCACAGAGTATTTATAGCACTGAGTCACAGGTAAGATACAGTAAATGTATTTGCATCGCAGTGAACTTGTTACCATCTCTCATCACCTTTGATAAGGTGCAAATGAGCTATGCCCCCCCCCCCCCCCCCCCCCCCCCCCCCTCCGCCACTCAACCCCCCTCCAAGCTGCGATTGAATCACGTATTAATAGAAGCGCTCCCTTCTCCCTTGACGTCACTTTTGTTTTTGTCTTTCCAAGCATAAAAACGTCCAAACAATTCGGCACCGTCCGCAATTAATCTTCTCACATCAGTCCTGGTTAATTATGCTGCTGTCCTCGGCGGTAAATAAAGCAACACAAAACGAAACACAAAACACAAAACAAATCAACACATAAAAGTGAAGCTCTCCTCCGGAGAGAGGAGCCCCGCGCCCGGCCCACGCCTTCATTAGACTAACAAGCAGCGCTTCCCTTTCCTACTATTCTTTCTTCTCAGTTTAATTGTGGTTTGTTTTAACATGGAGAAAGTGACCTTCAACGCAGAGCCGACATATTTGTGTGTAATTAGACTATGGAGAAGGTCTCTGAAGTGCAAATTAACGTGCGGGGTGCCTCGGCACTAATTGGAGAGATCGCTGTGTGTTTTATTTTGGTACTCCCCAGCTAAAGGAATGAAAGCCCTGAGACAGAATCAACAGTGGAATGGGATTATGTCTGCACAATTTGTCTGCAAACTTGTATGACATTTACTTGTCAGTGAGTGCGTGCCTATGTGTGTGTGGTTGTGTGTTTCTGTGTTTGGGTGTGTGTGTGTGTGTGCGTGTTTGTTTGGTTTTGTATGTGTGTGTTTGTGTGTGTACGTGTGCGTGTGTGTTGGACGTAAATGTATTGTGCGTTGCATCAGATGTTTTCAATCAGGTTTAAACATTTTCCACTGCAAACTTTTGTATGCATTAGCAACTGAGAAAGCCATCGTCTCTACCAATCTGTAAATACCAGGTAATAAAGTATGCAGAAATAACAAATAATTGTTCCTTTATTGCCTCTTAACCTGCATCTCAAAACATTTTTGGGGAAAGTTACACACCATGATACTAATTAATTGAATGATTGAAGGTCATTTCTTTGCATTATTATTACTCAGCTATTAAAAAATGTAAGCCACAAATGTTAATTTAAATCCAATCAAAAAATAAATATAACTTCCACTCCCACCTCCCAGTAAACATATATTTTTAACGCAATGACTTAAACAGCTTAGTGGCTTTGAACCAATTATGTCATAAAATGTTTCCCTTTCCTACAGTTAATGAGCAACATTCATGGCAGTCACTCATTCCTAGCACTTGATGGAGTGGAGGACCATGCAGCAAGTGACATCCTAGGGAGGGGTCTAGGATGTCCCATGGAACGCAGCCCAAGAACACTCCCACATATCGAACTGTGGAAAACCTTCCTCTTCAGTTACTCCATCACCGGAGAAGACACAAGCAAGTCCATGTGGGACTTTGACGGACTCTGAAGATGTTATGAATTTGTCAAGGATGGCACAGAATTGTCTGTTGTCACAAAAATCCATATGAGAAGGTTACGACTGGCAGCAGAAACAGAGCGCGGATGTTTAGGGGTGTGTTCGGATTAACGAGAGATCCGTCCAGAGCGACGGACATGGTCTGCGTGGTGCGACAAAGCTCCCTGCTGGGGCACACGCGGTTAAGTAATTCAAATGATTTACAAGTAAAACTGGGTGGCTTAACAGACATCTTTTTTTTTTTTCATATAGTCGTTGATAAATCCAGATGAAATATGTGCTGTAAGCCAAATCCACTCCAATCACCAACATCTGCCCGGGTTAAGGCCGCATGTACGTATTGCCGTGAACCATCCCAGAGTGGCGGCTTTGATCAGGATTTGGCGGTGCCCTTGCCGTCCTGATCCTGTTTCCCCTCCACCATCTGCTTTACTTTCATTACACACTACTGGATGTTTTAAAGTACATTTGGGAAATTCCCCGCTACTCTGAAACGTGGACCCACACCTCAACACGAAACACAAGGAGGATTGTTGAACTTGTTTGAAATGCATGCAGCCAGAGACATTAACCTTTCAATGACTTCTCTATGCAATCTGTGTTGAAGCCCTCCGGAAATGATCAGGCGAGCTCTTGCGCCCGGGGAACTCATTCCTCAGTCAAACAACCGTAATCCACCCCCGACGTAAACACAGCGTTCGCATGTTCGAAGGTCAGAGTGCCCATTGGAAGCTCCTTGGTGGTTTGTTGTGAGCAGAGTGTTTTTGTGCAGTTGCTCACCCCTCCACTGCACTCATTTTATGTTTAAGGATCCAAGTCTTGTCATGCATTTTGATTGAGTTAGTGTATTCATTATGCAGGATTGTTTGATTAAAGCTGAGCTCCCTCACTGGAACAAGAACAATAAACACTTGTCCTTATCCTCTCATGGAACTCAGCCCGCAAATTGAAAATGTTCAATTTAGTTGTTGGGTTGCTCAAACCTCAAAAAATTGTATGCAACTGGTATAACAATGATAGGCACTTGGTGAGTATTTTTCTATAAACCGTTTCATTTACGGACAAATGAATGTCAACAGCAAATCTACAGAGAAATGGGTCTTCTCTACAAAAAAGATTTGGCAAACACATTTTCAGAATTTTGTGTGTGTATGTGTGTGTGTTTGTGTGTGTGTGTGTGTGTGTGTGTGTGTGTGTGTGTGTGTGTGTGTGTGTGTGTGTGTGTGTGTGTGTGTGTGTGTGTGTGTGTGTGTGTGTGTGTGTGTGTGTTTGGGTGTCAGATTATTTGTATTTTGTCGAAAGGCTTTAACAGAAAAACACCCTGAAGTAGTTAAGGTTTTACTTGTTAACCATTCCTTCGGGTCAAAGGTTAAGACTGAATAAATTTGGACCCCCAGGCACAACAAAAATGTACACGCAACAACGACTAATAACGAATGCTCTATATTACTGTGACTAGCTTCTGAGATGCTTTTGTTAAAATCCATATATCAATTCTATATCCTACGTAGCATGTGTGAATTTAACATTGAGCATTCATTTCTGAGGTAAAGTTTCCTGGTATATGTTCTGACCTACAGTTCTCACACACACTCATCCATCATATACAGTTGAAGTTATTGGGAAAATGAAGCCATTGTGAACAGCTGTCGGGTTGAGTTGTGGAGCCCACAGCGTCCGACGGGCCTAACCGGCCTAATAGGCAGAGGGAGCAGGTTTGCGACCAGAAGACCTGTGCTTTCCTCTCGATTCTAAAGGAATGATTTGTTCGAAAGTTTAGAGCAAATCACAGAGGGAACGGTGGCAGCATTACCTTTCGATACCGCAGCACTGTAAAACGTAAGTTCGAGTTAACCTTGTGCCTACATTGTGCCAAGCAAACCCGTATTTTTAGTCGCCCTGCCTGGCTAAAGGAAGGTTATCCGATGAGTTCTCTCTTTGCTCTACGCGGTGACACTAATTCAATAGCGATGAGAGCAGCGCTGGGGCCGCGCATTAATCAGTCGCCTGGCGCCCGTTGCCTAGGTAGCAGCGGCAGCAGACGAGCCCCGCCTGTCCGCTGCCTCCGTCGCGCAAGGTTATTCACGGTGCGGCGCGGGTCTCCACTGCCTTCTAAAGTCCATGTTTATCTTGTCTCCGGTCTCCCGAGCTCACGGGCTGGCGGGCCGGGTGGCTGCGGCAGCGCGCCCCCTCCCAGGGATATTAACAAGATGGAAACAAGCAGAGTCAACCCCCGGTGACACATCCGTCCCGCTCGCCGGCACCGCGGCAGATGGATGGGAATCGGCACATCATATTGGTGCCACCAGTGTGGCACCCATGGGGCGAGCCAGAGGACGGGCCGACTCGGTATGAAGGATGGTCGTCTAGTGGTGGAACAAGGGCAATCAGCCCGTCTGTGCCAAACCTCAGAAGCTCTGTGTAGCTTTCTGTGTTTGCTGCATTATTGATGCCTGTGAATGGGTGTTTTACAAAACATACACATACACATACGTAAACGTGCACGCACACACAAAGACGCAGGCAATCACACGCACAGATGCAAGCAATCACGCACATACAAAGACACAAACACGCGCGCAAGCAATCAAACACACACCTCAACACACACACACACACACACACACACACACACACACACACACACACACACACACACACACACACACACACACACACACACACACACACACACACACACACACACAAACCCTTTTGTAATGTTACCTTGCAAATGGTTCTGTAATGTTCTGTGAAGCACTTTAAGCAACGATTCTGTATGAAGGTGGTGAATAAATAAGTTTTTCTTCATGCTAATCCTTTTTTTAAACAAAGAATTAGAAGGGAGAGGAGATTGACGACCTTCAAACGGCAGACGTCTTTATCATCCCAAGTTGACGTCATCGAATCACATTTGGTGAAAATGGGTTTTTCGCTCGCCCCGTTTGCTTATTGCTTTGGCTATTTATCAAAATTAGAATGCACAAACAGAATGAACATTTAATATGCAAAGGAGGCAAAACGGAGGTGCTTGACTACAAATTAGCCACTATCAGTGTGTAATTGCCAGAGTAGATCTCAAGCTCCTATACACTTACTGCAATTATCAATTGAAAAAACAACACTAAAGTGTATTAACTGTGGATTCACATTTCAGTTTTCTAAGTACGCGGTTTAAAAAGTTTCATGTCAACATAAATGCATATCCATTTATCAGTCCTGAGACACAAGGCGATTTGGCACAGATCTGTGTAACCTCATTTGATGGTTAATTTGTGTTGCTGCGACTCATAAGGTGAGATGGATCTCAGACAGGTGATTATGTGTGTTTGTTGACAGTTACACCTCATCGTAGAGGAACATGCTGCTATACGTGAAGACTGAGACCAGAGAGAAGGGCGCGGTCTATTTAAGATCACATCCTGGATCATACAATGTCTGGGTAACACGTACAAAAAGGGTGCATGAATGAACCATTAATTAACATTTGTTCATGACATAATAAGTGTTGGCATTGGCATCAGGTTTAGTGTTAGGCTTGTCTTTTCATTTGTTTCAAAGGGGTTAGGGTTGGATTAGTGGGGATGTTTTAGGGTTGTGTAAGGGTTAGGGTCGGGTTTGGTTAGGGTTTGGTTACTCTAATGTGCCCTTATTTTAAAGTGTTACCAAGACTAAATAACTACACATCGTTGAAAATACCCCCAAAAAAAGGCATGCATAATAACTTCTTTAGGTCTTCCAGTGAGAGAATAATTCAGATTTTCTGTCCAGTGTAACGTTCAACGACCACGGGTCAACGGGTTTCATCCTTAATGAAAGCAGGACTGGAGCCATGACTGTTGTTTAGAACCATTCTAGCAGGAGAAGTAAAGCCTTGACTGGTCCGTCATCTCCTCTCCCCCTCTTCTGTGGCTCGCCTTTGTCTGAACGGACATGTGGGCCTTCATCACCGCTGGGAGCGGGAGACACGGTAATTGCAACATGTCTGCAGCAGGAGTGCCTAATGAGGTCCGCTTTGCCTGCAACACGCCTCCTACCGAGCCAATTTAACACGTTTCCTCGCTCTAAAGTTTTCTTAACTCACTGCCTAGTTATCCAACATTGGTCTTCACCTGCAGTCTGGACACATGTGGTAGGCCTACGACAGTGAAAACAACAGCTCTCTGTCCTCTTTGTTCTTTGTGGTCGGAGAATAAGAACAACACGTATATTCAGCTAGCATACAATGCACCTAACTTAGTATCTACTTATGAATGATTAATGTGTCTTTCTGGTAAATAACATAAAGTTATCAGCAGGGATAAACTTCCCAAGTTCACATCAAAACAATATTGGATGAGAGTGACAACGTGGATGCTTCGAGCATGCAACTCGTTATCACACGTTCACCGCCTAGGAACAGAAACAATTAGCTTCCTGCTTCTCCAGATCAGTCTGCCTGAGAGACACATCGGTTTGTTTATCCTCCCGGACTGTGTGCTACCCGGCTGGCCTACGCGTGTAGGCTTGGTTTCTCCTCTGTGTGCCACCGTCTTTGAAAGCATCCCTCCCTCCGCCGTAAATCTGTGAGTCCAAAAGCCCCTAAGCAGGAGTAAAGTTCTGAGTTCAAAGCGTTGCCGTTTAAAGTGTATCACCACAACTTACAGCTGGCTTTGGAGATAAAACATGTGGGATGCCGGGGAATTGGTTCTGCTCTCCACAGCGGCATTGGCTTGTTTTCCTCTGGTTGCCCCTAAGCCACGGACCGGTCTGTGACCCGTAACGGAGCGCCGACCTGCCCTTGCCGCCCTGGAGGTAGGTCACTTCGCTGGTTCATCAGGGTGGTGCGGGACACTGGGTGGAGGGTTCAATGACGGACGTAGGGCAGGGCGCTGACGGGAGAGTCCAACCTGACGGACCAGAGAGAGACCACATGCTTGGAGCCTGGCATTGCATTGTGCATTGTGTTGACGCTTTTATTCAAAGCGACTTAAAAAAGTTAATCAACATGTTCACACACCAATGGCAAAGTCAACCATGCAAGGTGACAGCCAGCTCGTCGAGAGAAGTTAGGGTGCGGTGTCTTGCTCAGGGACATCTCAACACTCAGAGAGGGGGGGGCGGGGGGGGCGGGGATTGAACTAGCAACCCACCGTTTAAAAGTCAACCCACTCTACCTCCTGTGCTAAGCTAACCCTATGGTATGAAGCTGGACAGATGAGTCTCCTGACATCTGAAACGTTATAGGCATATATACGTCTCATGGCTCAGTTGCGTTAATTTAGCCTACATATATGAAGTAGGTCTTTCTCCAATCAGACTTGTCATTCTGTTCAGAGCACTCCCTTCCCGCTAATATTAACACAATCAGTATTGGGTAGAATTATGAAGACTATTTTCAAATTAAATTAGACTCGCGTTAATTAAAAGCGCCAGCAGCGTAATTTAGCAGCGATGACGCGGGTGGAAATCTGAGGAGCTTCGATAATCATATTTCATAGCCCACAGTTCATTTGTTTTTCATTGCTAATTGTGAAGTCCTTTAAAACAAGGGCAGACTTTTCCTATTAAATCCAAAGCATAGGCCATCATGCAGCCAAGTGATGATAACCATTCTCAGTTGGGGGAAGGGGGGCTAATATATTCCTATTTCATAGGTAAATGTGAAAAAAAAATAAAAAAGGCAAGGGACAAGACACGAAGGACAGACTGAACGTCTGGTGTGCGCCTCAAATTATTTAGGCTTGATGGGAGAAGTTTGCCACAGACATAGTTTCTGTCCCCTTGTCAAGCAAGGGCAATGGATTGTTGTTTTCTTCCAACAATGCATTGTAATAATGAATTGTCTTGCGGCAGCATATTGTTCATACGGGGTCGTTTGAGTCTTACACTTTGGTCACAGTGTACGCCAGGCCTATGATTTTCTTTTCTTTAATATTTATATTTTTTTCAATAAGCCCTAACAGACAAATATGGTCAGTCTCTTGCTCAAGTTGTTTTGTGCCATTTGGGTATACTCAAAATAAATGGCGTTGAACTTCAGTCTTGCACAACGACTTTATTAAAAGAGAGTTGCATCTCCCCCTACTGTTTACATTGTATGACTGCAGTAAACAGAACGTGTATATGAGTGTGCTTGTGTGTGTAAGTGAGACAGATCCTGAATTCAATGGACAGAGATTACAATTAAAATTGTATTTCATCACTTTGAGTCAGGTTATGGGGTCCAGTTTTCCTCTGTTGTAATACCTCTTCTTCATCAATATATTTCAATATAATCAAGACTGCTTAATAGGTGCAAAGCAATAGCTCTAGCTTTATCCGTTATAATAACTGGTAAATATTTACAAGTGATATAATTATTAGTAAGTATGTGCTAGTAATATAAAACAACCCTTCAAGCCTTCTGCTAGCGTTGGTCCTCACATCCTTATGGGTTAAACCACTGGTCAGCTGACGTCTTCTCAAAAAAAACACCTGACGTCCCTGTCACGTGAATCTACCACGAGACTCTGTCATCACTTTGTGTTTATGAATATATATCATTTGAATAATCAGCATATCATAACAGCTGCGAGCTCTTGTGATATATTAGCTGAAATAATAAGCTTAGCTCTAAAATCTCAAGTATATGGATGATGCAAATATATACATTTGATCACACCTTTAAAGGGGACATATTATACCACCAGGTGTGAGTGTGATAACCGTTACAAGCTGTCACCTTTAAACAAGGAGCGTGGTAACACTCAGGCTTTCTCCCCCGTTTTTAGCAGGTTAGCATCAGCCGTCCTCACCAACCCGCCCCCCCTGGCGGTGTTCTTCTGCGGTACCTTGCAGGCAGACCCCCAGAGAGGGGATCCTCCCCTCCTCCTCGGGGTTCCAAGCCCTGAGAACGGCGAGGATCCCCTGGGCGACCGACGCGGACGCCGGCCTCGTCCCCCGGGGTTCGGACGCCACCGCCGCCCTGCAACCCTTGAGCAACTCGGGAGGATCCGTCTTCAGCCAGGTTGTGTACGAAATGGAAAAGATCAGCTGAAGATGATAGACCCCTATGTTTTTTATCGTCAATCAAAAAGATCATCCGAAGACTTCTTATGCGTCTTAAAAAAACCGTTAATAGGGAGCAGAGAGAACAGGGACGTTTTTTGCGTTATTTACGTTACAAAATCGTGCTCTGTTCTGATCTTTCAACTATACGAACTCTCGAATTGAACCTACAGCGCCTTTTAATAGTGACATATATACATCCAGGTGTTACTGTGTTTAGCCGTTACAAGCAGTTTTGAAAATCTGCCTCTTCCGACATCACAAGAGGGGATGTCAAACTAAATGTGTGCTGGATAGATCAGTCTACCAGCCTACCCAGTGGACTGCAGCAAAGGTTGCTCATCTCTCCGTCACACATCTAGGTGGAGACGCCCACTTGTGATGTCAGAAGAGGCAGATTTTCAAAACGGCTTGTAACGGCCAATCACACTCACACCTGGTGGAAAATGTATTCTTTAAAACGATTTAATGCATTTGGTTGTAGAATCCTGATTTTGCTGAAGAATATTTATTGACTGTTTATTGACTACTATTATTACTTTTGGTGATTTACATTTAAACTTTACATTTTTTCATAACTTCTCTCGGCTATGACGACATTTGGCACATCTTAATTCCCATTCACCCTATTAATCTATATTGATCTCCCAAATCACTCATCTAGCCTACTACATCCAACATTGGGGAGATGAAGTCAACAGTTAATCATTTGAATTTGAATTCAAGTAAAATGTAAGTAAGTGTCTAAAAATATATTTGAGGTTGAAAATAGCTTTATTCAAAACATTTTTCTTTGGGCTGTCTGCCAAAGCAGAAGGTAGAACTTAGAAATCCGGCATCAGGATTATTATAATTATTTGGAAACGTTGTTCTTCTCGCTCTTGACTGTGACCGCTACCACTCTACCAGTCATTACATGTGGTCCACGTCTGTCTGCTGCCTGGCAGGCCCACCTACTGGCTGGGGAAGGACACCCTGAGGGTGTCTGCCAAACTGTTTGCGGAGAACCGCCGTCGGCTGTGCCAGGGGCTGGGTGCCGCCGGAGCGCCCCCAGGAGCGGTGGTCCTCTTGCAGGGCGGGGAGCAGAAGCAGCGGTACTGCACCGACACGGACGACGTCTTCAGACAGGTGGGAGGCTTCCCGTCTGGCGCCTAGGCCTAGCCTCCACCTCCAGCGCCCTGCTGCCTCAGCGAGGTCTCTCCGTCGGGGGAATAGATCTCATACTTCACGCATGGAGGAGGGAAAGATTTAATTATTCTAAATCGGTCCTCGCCAAAAGGAGAAAGTGTCAGTGGCCAGGCTGATCAGCTACACTTTATCTTTGTCTTCCTTTGTGCAGAGCAGGGATGTGATATTGAGCTTGCCCAAAATGTTCTGGCAATATGGGGGAAAAATACATGTCTTAATCAGTACCAGACATACTATTCCATGCAATCAATTGTGATTGATTGATTGTTTAATCAAAGGTAGTGGAATCAGTGTACTTCAATACCTCTCCTTCTCGCTGTATGAGTAATTTTCCAATGGACGTCTGGACTCACCGAGGCTGATTTCTTTGGTGCTGTTGAGGTCATAAACAGGAGAATCCGGCCTCTTTTTCCCCAACCTGGCTGAGAGCTATGCCATCGATGGGAGAGTAAACCATGGTTTTCATAATGTGAAGATGCTATCTTCAGCAGCCATCACTGACTCGCTTGCTTTGGGTCCGTTTCAAAATGTCTACAACACGTTCAATACATTGAGCAAATGAAAAGTTATATGCAGCACAACATTGTGTCTGGATATAATGCACCAACTTTAAAACAATTGGAAAGAGTCATCTTTGCAATCTTCATCAAATTGTATGAGTTACTCAAAAAATTTCGCTATTTTTGATCCAAGAAATTATGTCTTTCCTTACCTAACTAGTCTCTATCTCTGTGTTGACAGGATCTATCCCATGGAGCACTTCAAAGAGAAATATGCTGTTGATGTAAGTCCATGTGATGTAAGTCTAGGGAAGTCATCACTTCTGCTCTGGTCCACTTGTGTTGGCTGACATTTTCCCAGGATCTGAACTTTAAAGTTAAGGTTAGCCAGCCATAAACTTGCTGTGTCTCTGTAGGGCTGTTTCTAAAGGTGAAATCCACCCATCCCTACTTAAGTTCATAGCTGGTGTTGGTGTTGAAATGGTGGTATGGTCCAAATGAAGTGGTTCCATACAAACGCTGAATCCATATCATAACTACAATTGTGAGTGGGTTGGAAGGCCTCTTGAATATCTGCACTGTGATTAATTCTGTACATTAGTGATCTCAATCATCTCCTGTTATTTAACTACCCGTCTCTTCGTTTTTTTATCAAACATCTAAGAGGAGCAGAAACAGAATCTTAAAAGCCTGGCGGTATTACTTTAATGACACATGACATAAAAGTCAATTTCATTTCTTTAAAGGTGTTCATTAAAATAAATTGTTCTTGCAGTAATATACTCCTTGATTTTATTTAATTAATGTTATGACATCTCGTTATTGGTTAAGGAGCTAGTTCAAGCCAATGGTTTCTGGATATTAAAGGCACGTGCGGTTTCTTTTGCTTTCATTTTTCCTTGCTGACGACCTGCGTTTTTTTCATTTATCTTCACAAAACTAACTGAAAAATAATGACTGTCAATGTCATTTGACGTTTACTTAAGTCAAATAAGTAAGTACTTGAGTTATTGAGTTTTGATGTACAGAAGATGTACAGAGATAATAAAATGAAGACGGGTAATACTCTGTGAGTGAAATAACTCTGCCTTCTAAGTACTAAGGCCCAACCGACTGCATCTTAGTGGCCGACGCGATACTGATATTAGTGAGTAAAAAAACTGGCGATATCGATATATCGGTAAATATTGGATGTATATTGTGGTATTCTGTGGTCGTAGCAGCTCTTTGGGATTTGCTAATCACCCTCAAGCAATGATTCAGGCGTCATCACAATAAAATCATGAACTAAAGGAACAAATTAACTGTATGGAGAGGAGCTACCATCCGTCACACAGAACCCAATGTAAATCTGTTGGTGTCCCGAGTGTTTGCATAGATTTGCTCAGATAAAGTTTTCACATGCATTTCGGTAAGCATACACGCGGATACCGATCTATCTGTGTAGGGCGAATATTGGCAGATAAAATCGGACAAGCAATATATCCGTCGAGCTCCACTAAATACTGCATCCCGACCTTTTCAGATTGCAGACACTGATCAGCCTGGATCCAGCCGTCCCGCTCACATTGCTATGTGACCTTCTGGGGGAACATTGACCTTGGGAAGCGGCTGGGAAGCTCTCAGTTTGAAGGCAATAACTGCTGCCTCACATGGCCCCAATTATTCATTCCTATGATTATTCATTAATGTAATCGTGCTTTGTTCAGACGGCTTCTGGGGGACTTTTACTATGCATACAGATTGCGGGTGATTACCTTCATTTTGGAACAAATTTGATTAGACTAATGGTTTTGCCAGGCTTTGTGAGTTCATATAAATGGCAGGATAATGGTTTTATCCTTGCCAATAGCTGGAATTATTTCCTTAGAAATGTGCGATTACATATTTTCAACATAAAACAACATACGCTTCAGAAGCTGTCACATATGTACGTATGTTGGTGCTAACTGTGTCACCTTTTCTCCGCCAGCTTTGAAGTAATCAACACCATACTGCATCCAGTCATCGTGGAATGGTGAGTCAGCATTTTTTTAAACACGGCTGTTTTTAAATTGCCAATTCATTGTTATATGAGGAAATACATAGATCCACCATGGCTAGTATTGTCTGTCACTTTTATCATGTCCTCCAATTAATTATATCTTCAATCTTTGTTTTTGTATTTAAGGGTCTCATGTCCGATTTGACCTGTTCGCAATCTCCCGAGCTTCCCAAAGGGGAATTTGTGTGTGTGTATGTGCATGTGGTTGTGCCCGTTTGTGTGTTCGTGCTTGGGCCTGTGTGCAGTGAAGAGCAGTGTGTGTTGTCCTAGCCCCCCCCCCCCCCACCTCTCAGACAGAGCTGTAATGGGCTCCGTGCCAGCCTGTGTGTCCCCAGCATTAGGCTCTGGGCTCTCCAGATCAATTGACATTTTCTGAAATAAGGAGGAATGCTTCTCAGGCACACCCGGTGGCCAGAATCACTTGATAGAACTCTCCCTGCTCATCTCCAACAGCGGTCTTTAATGGACATTGTGTGTTGTCTAGATCAAGCCGGCTTACATTGGCAACCCTGCTGGTAACCGGAGTACAGGTTCTCATTTGTAATTCTCTGTGCCTTGAATGTGTGATCACAAAGAAAACAAAGGTGACACACTTGCCTCTGTAACAGCCATGAGGAATGGGAAAAATGTCTGCGAAAGTGATGTTATACATATTATAGTGGTGTTATCATGGGCAAATAATGTCTGTGAGGTTCAGGTTGACTTCAGGTTTCAATACCAAACACTATCAAACATAATCAATAGAGACATTGACCTGGTGACATCTACTTTAAGTATTCTATCCGCCTTCAAATCTCCAACTGAAGAAGCTGGGTGGAGCTAGGTGGATGTTTTCTGACATCCAGCTGGTCAGGGTACATTTACCTTACGTTCAAGAAATATAAAAAATAGCAATTCCTTGTTTACACCAGCAACGCAAGACAAGCGACGTGGAACACATTCGGTCACAGATCAAAGAAAACCCAAAGAGTACAGTACTAGCTAAAGTTTCTCTCGTCCAATCCAGAAAGGTCTCGGGAAAGATTTTGAACGCGAGAAAAAGATAATAGTTCTGAACACATACTGTTTCGTTCTGCTTTCGTCGATATTGTACCGTATCATCTGTATATTCAGAAATGCTCATCTGAATTCCTCCACAGTCCACTCGGAGGAAAGAGTTCATGATATTTAGCAGGCAAGAAGTGGGGAAATAGCGATGGCTTTAAACCCGGGAACACAGGGCTTAGGACGCCAGAGACTTGAGTGAACGGGTGATTCTGGTTCCCTGTTTCACTTTGACGGAGAGAACATTCTATCCCCCTGATTCTAGATCTGTGGGATAAAAGTGCTTGAGCCCTACAAAGCAGAGGTCTGTTACCCAGACACACATTGTGGGAATCCATGAAGGCAGAGAGCAGATGGTACTCTTTCACTTGAATACACCCCAGCATAATAATTTGATAGTGTGTGTGTGTGTGTGTGTGTATTTGTTTGTGTGTGTGTGTGTGTGTGTGTGTGTGTGTGTGTGTGTGTGTGTGTGTGTGTGTGTGTGTGTGTGTGTGTGTGTGTGTGTGTGTGTGTGTGTGTCTTTGTGCATGTGTGTCTTTGTGCTTGTGTGTCTTTGTGTGTGTGTGTGTGTATGTGTGTCTTTGTGTGTGTGTGTGTGTGTGTGTGTGTGTGTGTGTGTGTGTGTGTGTGTGTGCTTTTGCGTTTGTGTGTCTGTGTGCTTTTGCGTTTGTGTGTCTCCGTGTGTGTGTCTGTGTTTTTATGACAAAATACACATCATAGCAAACAAGCTACAAAGAAATATTCATCCATCTTTCTTCATGCGTATTTTCTTTAAAATGCCGTTGTTGTCACTGCTCCCATCTTTAACCACAGTCTCCCATTTGAATCATATTCATTCTCTGGTTTCTGGGCTGTGTTGAAGGTCTATAGTTCATGGATCCCTGATATCTGGAGTGCTGATGCAGTCTCATGCACTCTCAGATCAGATACTGAGAGAGTGCACCTTCTTATCAGTAGGAATGGCTGACAGGCTCACAGAGAAACCACAAGAGTGCGGGCCTTATCTCCTCAAGGTGTATCATTGAATAACCCAGGATCGTATTCTAACTCAATTCATTGGGATTTCAGAATAATTCAAAACTATGTATCCTAAGTTGAAGTGATCACACTATTATTAAAAGAAAAAATCATTGGTAATGGTTCTTAAAACCATTTCACGCTAACATAATATTCCTCTCACATAGCAAAATACAACAAACATAAAATTCTCTATCTTTTGTTTCTATATTGAAACCCTTACCAACAGGTTGCTCATATGAGTCTTGAACGTTTTGGGTTATATCTTCATGGTTCAATGCTCTTATTGTCAGTTGCTCCATCAATGTAATGTAAAAACCAAACCATCATAGCTCTCAGCCTTGACTGTGGTTCACCAGTTGCATGAACACATGCGGCCTGCTGACCTCTGATTGTTTCTTCAGCCGGGTGACCGAGACTGGTATGGAGCTGGAGATCATGCGCTACACACTCAGGATCTCCAGTGAAGCCCACAAAAACGTTGGATCCGATTTAGGGTTGAAGCCTATGAGTTCCAATTAATTTTAGACAGTATACAAAAGATTTTGGTTGCACATCCATATTCATAATATCGTGCAGTGTGTTTATACATTATTTTGTCCCCAACATAGGGGTTTCATCTATACAGGCGTATCTATACAGGTCATCCGACCGAGTGGTGTGACCTGACAACTAGCTTGTATTGCTTCTTCCTTTTTAGTGAGTCAGGAGATTCTGAGGCTTCTGGTTTCATCTAGTAAAGGTCATCACTTTTCAGTTGAATCCAGTCGCTGTCACTGTGCCCTGAATGCAGTATGTTGTTTCTGCATAAGTATTTTTAGTATGGAGTATTTTTTAATGCATAATTCAGTCCAATGACTGAAATTCCGTGACTGCCCTGGGCACTCCCAGGGATGTTTAATAAGGGATATTTTTTAGTTGATTTCACATACAAAACACCTTTAAAGAGCATCACATTAGCGCTGCATTGGGAAGTTTTAATTGCGGCTTAGAACCATCGCTTCTAGCCATGGCGTTCACGACTTTCACAACATCCATTTAATTCTTCAAACTAAACAAAGCCCTTTGCCCATACTTGTTTTTTGTGAACATGAACGTGAAACTCTGTCTTAAAACGAAAATCTCAGTCAGAAAGAGAACGAAATGGAGAGGTGGGTAGCCACACAGCCACAGTTACGAAAACAAACATATTTTTTTGACTTATATTGAATCACATCAAATAAATGAACAAATATTGGGTTTGTTGTCCACACATTAATCATTGACATTCCACACAGAATTATATTGCATTTAATTGAATTGAGTCTCCTCAGGTGCAATCCCCACTCAGGTAAAGAGGGGGAGGGGGGGGACTTGGAGAGTGAGACGAGAGAGGGAAGCCGACACCCCCGCCCACAGCACTGTGGCCGTAACAATCCCAACGAAGATTCAATGTCATCCCTGGGTCACTCAAAAAAATGCATTTCAAAGAACATCATCAGCTACATGAAATAGCACTGAACGCGACGGCTCAGATGTAAAAAGCCTGGGAGGTGACATGGGAGTAATGTTTTAATAAAAAAAAACTAGTAGGTGCAGTCGTCAGGCGATATATATATATTTTTTTTCTAATGTTGTTCTCCAGTTTCATTTCCCCTCCCAGCACTGGGCCCTGGGAGAGCCTGTGGAGGGCTCTGTGGTGTTTGTGAAACACAACCAGGAGGTGCCTGCTCAGCACGGCGGTCTGCTGGGCTTCCTGTGCTCTGTGGAGAGTCACAGAGAACTGTTTGATGTGCTTTACCGTGGATGATCAGGGCACCTACGCTTAACGCTTTCTTGAAAAGCACACGGTCAAAGGAAGGGCATCGCTCTGCCAATTATCCTCTGCCGTTTCTTTACTCTTATTTTTCCTTTAAACCTGACACTGCTATTATCGTGTGTGAGTGTGTGTGTGTGTGTGTGTGTGTGTGTGTGTGTGTGTGTGTGTGTGTGTGTGTGTGTGTGTGTATTTGTGTGTTTGTGCATGCGCATGAATATAGAACAAACATCTATTTGTTGTGTAGTGTTCGGTGTAATCTAAATGGTAGGACCTACTCAATGATAGGCAAACAAAGTAGAAAGTCGACATCAAGAGCTTGAAGCTTCTGGTTGCTGAAATACACATCCAGGGTCTCATGTTATTCTGTGTGTCTTTTGTGTTTGATTTCCTTGCAGTCTCTTCCAGCACTACTGCTCGCCAAAGGAGGGATGCGTCACTCATCGTACACCTGCATCTGGGGAACATAGGACATTTAAAAATGCTGCTCCAGTGCCCTTAAGCAAGGTGACTCACTTGTGTCCTAGTGTACGACTGAGGTTGTGTCTAGGCATCAACGGTCCAACGGTTTCCTTTCTCAAGCAGAACCTTAACTAATGAATCAAACCTCCACATTGACACAGACAAACTAGTATTTAGTTAAACTTAAAATGCATGCTCAATTATTATCAAAAATGTTTGAGACATAGCAGCATGACGTTGAATAAGAACCTTATGGCTAGTTTGATGATGGGTGAAGAACACCTTGTGAATGAAAGAGGTCAAAAGAGAAGAGAAGAGAGGCAACCAAATCGTCAGCCGTCTGTGTCTTATGAAGATATAGGGGTGCTTCTTAGCTCTTCATTCGTCCATTTGAAAAGCACTATGAGACTTGACTGAGACATTAATCCATGCAGATTAGAATTTTTCCGGATATTTTTGTTGATAAAATTACTTAATTACATGTGTGACTACTTCATAAAATAACATCTTCAAGGGTTCAATGTGCCCGAGAAGGCGCACCTTATAACTAGGGGGCCTTTGACACGTCCAGGGGTGAAGTGGGCTGACATGCACCTGCTGGCGGACCGAACCCACCTGGAGGAGCTGCTGAAGCTGGGCATCCTGAAGGGCAACGTGGAGGACATGATGGGGGTCCGCCTGGGAGCCGTCTTCATGCCCCACGGCCTGGGCCACCTGCTGGGCTGCGACGTGCACGATGTCGGGGGGTACCTGGAGGTCAGCGTGATATGAATATGGAGATCCGTATCATACTGCTAATGCTAGCAATGGAGCTTTGTCTAGACTCTAGATACTCTAAGAATTTTTTTAGATAAAAGATGGTTAAAGTCTGTTAAAAATTGTATGTGAATGGTATTGATTATCAAAGCAAATGATAACAGTATTTGAAGCGTTAATAAAGCATTATATCAAGTTTTCTAAAATCAAAAAGCAAAGCATATGTTTATTTATGAATGTTTATACATGCGTGTTTATTACGTGTATGTTTAACTTCTGGGAGGGAATTCATTTATTTTGAAATGGGAAAGTTTCCATGAGATAAGAAAATTATCTCATGGAAAATTCATATTTTTCTCAGACATTATTTTCATCCTATTGCAGTTAGGTTGGCTACCAGACCTGTTAGCATTCAATTTGACCGTAAAAGGGGACAAAGGAAAACATTGAAGGTTTGTATAAACATGGTAGTGGTAGAGTCCTGTCAGAAAAGGTAAGAAAAATATGAATATGTCTGGAAGGGTGTTCTGCACAACAGCTGCATTTAGCTCAAACCAAATGTCTCATGTCATTCTTTTCTTGGATGTTATATTATGAAATATATTGCCTCATTGTAACAAAAAACAACATTTTTATAAGCCACACTGAACAGATCAACCAGTGCTGAACATTTTACTTGTGTGTTTTAAGGTTCTATTCAAATTCTTAAAACGTATGCTTATTTTTGCATTGTAATACATAATTGTATTTTTAGGGAATATGAAGATAAATAAAAAAAAATAAAAAAATGTTGGAATGGAAAATTGAGGCTGAAAATCAGTGGTGTGTTTTGCACGATAATATATTATTGCATTATTTAATTCTCTAATATTACAAAGAAATCCACTGCTTCTCAGCCTCAAGATGGTGGGCGGGGTTTCTCCATCGGTCGGACCCTACCGGTACCTGAAGCTTCTTGGGTTTTGATTGTATTGCCGATGTATTCCTGTTGTAACCTAGGAATATCAGAATATCATCCAAAATGATGTCATTTAGACCCCTAACACCATACCTGGGCAGTGCAGTTCTAATACCTTCCCAATTCAATCAAGTCTGTGTTGTGATTCACTTTGCCTTTTTTTGTATGTATGCAGTAAACGATACATTAATGAAATGCAGACAGCAGATTACTTATTCATAAACTATGCGTAATATGTCCATTAAAGGAGGATTGGATGTGGTTGGCTTTGAAGTGTATCATATGCATGATGCAGTAGCCTACAGAATTGGAAGCTGCTCATACATCTTGCATAAATGCTGAATTAAAAAAAAATTGACCTTTTCACCCGGTTAAAGGTCAATGTATTTATTCATTCATTAATCAATAACTAAGTCGCCTCATGTATAAAATATATTTAGCCTTTGATCAAATGTCATGATCCCTCGCTGGAATTGAGTTTGAATCAAGTGGCCAATCCAGAGACCGCTAAGTGACAGCTTGTTGTTGTCGTTGTTGTTGTTGTTTTCGTTGTCGTTGATGATGTGGTCAAGGTGGAAATCGAGGACGACATCGCCGTGACCAAGGACGGGGTGGAGCTCCTGACGTGCACGGCGTCTGCGTCCCTCAGTGCATTGGTCAGCAGTGAGGAGATCTGAAGGACATCACTTGGAACTATGGTGACGGCTTTCCGGAAGGAACGTTCCGGAATGTGGCGAGGGAATCGTTTAAAATGGAAGAGTCTTTGAAGAGTAAATAATATCTTTTTTTTTATATTTTTTAGTTTGACAACATATTGATTAAAATAATCAACTATTTACATTGCTGTTTTATGCAACTGAATTTAATAAACTCTTCTAATGGCAGGTTTCTGCAGGAATTGTGTTGAGTTTGTGTTACTGTACTGTTGCAGCTAACGTTGCATTCGGAAGAAAAGATGTTGAGTCTTCTTTAGCCTTCGGCATATTTATTTAGTAACTGCAGCGGACACATCATTCTCACGGTCACGCTGCTATTTTCCCGCGCTCTACTACGACATCTCAGCCGGAACAATAAACTATGAGGCAGATGCTGCGCCATAGCGCCTCCCCGTGGCACAAGCATATACACAGTACATCAGTACATATCAATGTAAAACCACATCACATACAACTGAGGACATATCTTAACACCCCCACTTGAACTCAGGTTGCTATACTCTTAAGCAAAAACAAAACAAAAACAGAATGAATGTGAACCCCTGTCATACACATATCAATCCCCAAAAAGAGCACCTGCAAACTTCTCCAGTTTCAACTTATTCACAGGTTTGGTCATCACATCAGCAACCATGTTATCAGTAGAACAATACATCAAAGTCACTCTTCCCTCATTCACAGTAGATCTGATGAAGTGGTACTTTATGTCGATATGTTTACACCTCTTTCTGTTTACAGGGTTTTTGGCAAGAGCGATTGTTCCCTGATTATCCTCATGTACTATAGTTTGTGTGTATTTGTAGTTATCTATGCCTCCCAATAACTGCTCTAGGTATAGACACTCTTGTATGGTGGATGCCAGTGCCATGTATTCTGCCTCGCATGTGGATAGCGCAACGGTAGGTTGCTTTCTAGTCTTCCACAAGACTAGGGAGCTGTTCTGACTAAGGCTCACACAGTATCCTGTGGTACTGCGTCTATCACTGGTATCAGCCGCCCAGTCTGCATCGCTGTAGGCCTGTATACCTAGCTCCTTACTGTCGTCTCTCCTAAAACTTAACCCTTTCTCTGCAGTGCCTTTGAGGTATCTTAGTACGTGCTTCACAGTGACCCACTGCTCCTCTGTAGGCTCAGCAAAGTACTGTGATAACCTGCTCACCACAAAACTTAGATCTGGTCTGGTACAAGTAGTTAGGTAGATAAGACTTCCTACTGCCTCCCTGTACAGCCTGACATCTTCCATCTTTACTGCATCCTCAGTATACTCTAGCTTTTGCTCACAGGGTGTCTCTCTGATCCTACAGTCTTGCATATTAAAACGCTGTAGTATCTTGTTAGTATACCTTTCCTGTGACATCTTTTATACATCCATCTGCCTGACTGAAATCGATACCCAGAAAATGTTTTAGTTTGCCTAAATCTTTCATTTTAAACTGTTCTGCCAGCATCTCTTTCACCTTTTTCAGTTTCTCTGTATTGCTTGCCGCAATAATCAAGTCATCGACCCATATGATTATGATCACCTTCCCTTCATTTGACTCTTGGGCATAAACACAGTGGTCAGCTAGGTTTTGTGTGAACCCATTCTCAGTCAAACAATTATGTAAAATCCTATTCCAATTGCGTCCAGATTGTTTAAGACCATAAAGTGATTTCTCTATCTTATACACTATATCCTCTTTCTCTTGATAACCCTCTGGTGGATTGATGTAGATCTCATAGTCTATGGGAGCGTGCAAGGAGTACATTTTCCTGTACCGCTTTCTGTAGCACTACTCTAACACTCGTCAGGTCTGCCGTGTGTTAGAGAAAAAAGAAATAATCCAGTTTATAATGGTTGCCAGCCTTTACAGAAACATTAACATTGCAAGCCTTTTACATTGCAATAATATTTTGCCATTTTCGCCAATTTTTATTTCAACAAGTGCTGTCGTGTTTCTGTCGAGCCACGAGGGGTAGTAGCGGGCTAGTCATCATTAGCAACATAGCCTCTTTGGCAAACCAGCTTGAAAACACAACTTTACATTGAATTTCATGCAAAGGAAGACCATAAATTGGTGACCGGATTAAAAGCAGCAATGAAATCAAGTGTGTAAGAGGATTTAAAATCGACATTACAACCCCCAACGTGGTACAAATACAAAGAAAATACAGCTCGATCCCCATTGACTATGGGCGCAGCCATCTTGTTTGCTAGTTGTACAGATCTGCTCGCTCTACTTTGAAAGCGACGAGATACTACCACCGAAAGGGGGCGTGCCTCAGTGAAATGCCGCAAGAAAGCTGGGAGATTGGCGACTTTACCACTTCGTACATCCAAATGGATAGCAGCATAAACTTTTGGTCTGTCTTGGCAAAGTGGCCATGTTTGTAGTCTTATCTTATCTACAAAATCATTACAACCTTATATGGTGTTGTCCATTATGTGGTTGAAGAAACCGTTCATAACTGTGGTTAGCTTGAAACATTTCATCAGAAATAGCAGAGACTAAAATTGTTTACATCACAAGCTGTCAAGCCGAGATGTACCAAACAGATTTAAGAAAGCGCTTTTTCAGGAGTGGCGACGCTAGGGAATAGAACAGTGGCGTGAAGCCTAGTGGGTCGGCGTGCTGCCGAGCGCTGGTGTGGGCTTACGCCCCGTGCCCACTACCTCCGTCAGTTGACCGTTGTCCATTGACTTTGAATGGGGACGGACGCGCAATGCATTGTGGATCCGTCCGTTCAGTTGGAGCGTTCGCCACCGTCAGAAAGTTGAAAAATGTTCAACTTTTTCGGCAGCGACGGTTCCGTCATCCAATCAGATCGCGTATGCAAATTTAAGCACTGTGACGCGACTCGGGGTCTGACGATACTGGAAAGCGGGAAAGCGGGTCATCTTGCCTCGCAACAAGCAGGAAGAAGCGGGAAGAACCCGGCGAAGCGATTTGATTGGCTGACGGATGCCTCTGCAAAGACTACTCCCCCATCCGTCAGCCACGCCTTCCCACGTCCGTTGACTGACGGTGCAGTGGGCAAGAGGCGTCACACCCCGTGCCCACTACCTCCGTCCGTTGCGTGATCCCCATTGACTTTAATGGGGACGGACGTGCAATGCATTGTGGATCCGTCCGTTCCGTTGGAGCCTTCGGCTCAGTCAAGAAGTTGAAAAATGTTCAACTTTTTCGGCAGCGACGGATCCGTCATCCAATCAGATCGCGTCTGCAAATTTAAGCACTGTGACGCGACTCGGGCTCTGACGATACTGGAAAGCGGGAAAGCGGGTCATCTTGCATCGCAACAAGCAGGAAGTAGCGGGAAGAACCCGGCGAAGCGATTTGATTGGCTGACGGATGCCTCTGCAAAGACTACTCCCCCATCAGTCAGCAACGCCTTCCCACCTCCGTTGACTGAAGGAGGTAGTGGGCACGGGGCGTTAGGCCTACGTCCGAAATAATGGTGGTGTTCTATTTGACGTGCCGCTTTGGCGCCTGTGTGTGTTGGGCTTTGGGCTCCACTATCCTTCACTGTTCTATTCCCTAGCGTCGCCGCCGCGGATTTCCCTTTCGTATACGGTCGTTGCCATCTGAAAGGGTCGATGCCCGACTATGACGTATTGCGTCAAAACACACCGCGTACATCACAGCGTGGTAACTATGGTTACTATGATGACACAAAGACTGGCTATGTTGGCAGACACAAACGGAATGAAAGAACTTATAGTCGGCAATTCAAGATATTAATACAAAATATTCGTACAATACAACAACGATTAACGATAATTATGTTCTTGCGTCACTACCAGAAGATTGTTTTTACGAAGTAAAGTCCGTCAGCGGCACAGATCATAAATGGAAAGCCCACGTTGTCACTGAACTAAAAAAGGAACATGTCAACGAATGGATCGCTGCATACGAACAGAATAACAACATCGCTTTTATCCACTTACAACCCTCTGATGTTAAGTCCACCTTAAACATTAGGCCACGGCTGCCTAATGCATGTGACAATAAGCTTATACTTGTGTCCATTTCATTATTTATTAAGAAATTATGGTAGCAGCTAGTGCATACAGAACCTTGCGTACTTCCGAGGGCAAGTTTTTCCACATTCTCCCAGTCACTTTGGAAACGTGTCCAATGTCTGCTTCATTTCCCCCGTTTCCAAGCTCTTTTATGACATCGGACTGTTAAACATAGCAATGGCAAACGGTGTTACATGGCAACCATTCATATGGAGGGAATATATTTCTTGGCGGAAGAATGATTATCTATGAATATATCGTTAAATTTTTCGTTGCTGTGCCTTTGTTTAATGAAATCTTGCTAGATCAACGTAGTAACCGTTTAAGAAAAGCAATAAGCCACTCGAGTCTGTGCTTTGTTTGTACTGTATAATAAATCCCCTTAGCTGTTCGATTAGCCTACAGTATAAAGCACGGCCTCTCGGGGCTTATTGCTTAAATATAATATAATACATACAATAATACATATAATAATAATACAATATAATGCTAAATTATACCGCAACTGCCTGGAAAAATGTATTCCATCCTGTCGGCTTTTTAATGTTTTTTTTTTTTTGCACCTGCAGAGTCATTAGCACCGCTATGTTCCGCCATTTTTTCATAATAATAATAGGACCGACCTTACGTCGTGACGTCAGGAGCGACGTTGAATGGCATCGACCCTTTCAGATGGCAACGACCGTTTACGAAAGGGAAATCTGCGTCGCCGCCCATGAAAAAGCGCAAATGCGTACAATGAGAAACGGGAAAGCTTCTACGACCAAAAGGGGACGTGCCTCCGCAAATGCCGCAAGAAAGCTGGGAGATTGGCAGTTTACCACTAACACGTACCGGCGTACCATACAAATGGATTACACCAGACGTTATTTGCTCTAACCAATACGCAGGCCTTTGCCGTCTCTCGTCTCGAGCTTCTCGCTCACAACCAATCACGTTCTTCTGGTCACTAGTTCTTAATTGATTTCAGCTGCGTCTCCCCCGCCTCTCCTCATAAAGCGCCCCCACCGTGACGGATGTTAATCGTTTATTTTGCGTTGGATTGCGTGGGTTGAACAATCCGGACATCGTGGCCACCGACGTGGACCCCCGCCACCGGGAACTACGCAGTGAGTAACGCAGGGTACTTCCTTCATGAGCACTGCACATTACACTCTCCCCATCTCCTCCTGTCGTCTGTTCTCGCCCCTCTATTGTACATGTTTTACCGCTGGAGGTTAATGTGGATTTGCTGATGGAAGTGGTAGTTTGTGTTGAGTGGTTTATCTATGGGATCGACTGACTAACTAACGCTGCGGACCGCTACAGCACCGACCACCACACTGGGAAGTGTCCTCTGCTCACTGTGGAAGCAGCATGGAAGAACTGCAGCAACTCTGATGGAAACTACAGGACCTCCACGCTGTTGAACACAAACTGTTGTAGGCCTACTACAAACAGAGGCGGTCCCACTCGGTTAAAGATCTCGTGGTCAATGCGGCAGACCGCTGGACCTGGACGTCACCTTCTGCAGATACTTCACTGCCCTCAGGAATCCACGGACAACTTGAAACATGTCCGACTCCAAATGTCCGAGAAATCCAGGATGGAAACTTGTGGAAGGAAGAAAGGGTTCTGTTTTTGCTCAACCCATAACCCCACTGAGCCCTTCTGAGGAAACCTGTCTGACTGACCCTACTGACTGGGGGCCTGTTGATGTGTGTTTGGTTGGTCTGGTAGAAGGTTTGCTGCTTGTGATCTGCAAGGTGGTCCTGGGTTAGATGTGGTGCACTGGTGTCTGACTTGCACACCACTCTCCCAATTGTATTCTTCTCTTTACTACTTTTCTACTTTCAATACATTTGCTGCTGCTGCTGCTGTTGACCTCTGGTGGTGCAATGTGTTTTTTATTCGCCTATGTTCTGTGGATGATCATTACTGCCTGTTGGACGTTTTGCGTATTTCACCAATAGCTTCGGAACTAGACCGACCTCGTATATAATTTGCTCTTCAAATATGCGGTCAGGCGCCCCTCCGTTATATAACATTTTCTGCCCGGTACGAAATAGACCGACCAATCACGACCCTTTTATCTAATGTGAGGTTGGATATACGCAACATGTAGAGGTGTTTCAACAACAAAGATGGAAGTTAGTGAACTGAAGACTGTATATGTTCACTAAAAGAAAGAACGACTACTCTTAAAGATTTTGAGGAATATGTATTTCTCCATCACCCGTTCCAATGCTATGATTAGTCGAGGCCTATCCAATGGCATAGCCGTCGACCCATTTTAGATCGCACCCTTTAGACACGCCCCTTGGAAATTGAGCAACGCACTTCAACGCAGAGGATCCAGAAGGATTTCACAACGAGTCCATTGGAAGATATCGAGGAACATGAACATCACCAATGAAGGAGAGTAACGTTTCCACTTGCTATAGGAATTTAGTGAAGCACTAAATAGTTAATAAATGGTGACCACATTTTATTATTATTGACTCGTTGGGTTAGACTTGCTTTACTAATATAACCGCGTTAAAACTATTCATTTATTTTTCTTGTGTAGTTTCCCACTATTCATTAAATGTTTTATAGAAGTACAAATGTGTATAGTTCTATTAATTACAATTTTTATAACAATTAATCATTACACAGGATTTGAACATTTTCTACCCAAGCTCATGCTTCATAATGAGTGCCAAATGATTTATGAACAGTGGTTTGTTTTGGTTCAGGAGCGGCTTGTACTCCCAGAGGCTTCAACAGAGCGGGTCTGGAGCTGGGAGCTGCAGGTGGATGGTGGCCAGGAGCCGTTCAGTCCTACAGGAACAGACAGGTGAGCCGTGGAACTGCACATCCTATAAACTCCTCCATGGCGTGGTCAAACGGTTCAGAATAAAACTGGAATTCAGCCATCACTGGAGTTTATAGGAAATGATACTTCTCCAGAACGCCCAGTATGGGAGAAGATAAGCTACTGACATCTGAGTGAGCGAGGAGAAAAAATCTCCAGTGTTGAGATGGCTTGTATCTTGTTTCAGTAGAGGTGATGGAGGTGCTCGCCATGAGGTCCGTGGCGGTCGTCTGGAGGTGCTCGCCGTGAGATCCGTGGCGGTCGTCTGGAGGTGCTCGCCCTGAGGTCCGTGGCGGTCGTCTGGAGGTGCTCGCTGCAGATGGAGGGAAGGCCGGGTGCCGTGCAGCCCAACGGATGCAGAACGGTGAGACACGGAACTGCACAGCTGCACATTTTTTCTAGGCTTGGTGAATTGTTTAGAATTAAACCTTTGACATGCAGCCACGGCAACTCTGCGGTGTTCTGAAAAATGTCAGATACATTCTCAGCCACTAGGACCAGGATCCAGGATGTAGGCTAGGTGTGTGTGGCTGGCTGTTGGGTTAAATAATACCTCACTCAAGACTGCACAGTATGGCATCAGTGAGATCTGTGGGAGCTAAAGCAGAGGAGGAGTTGATTATCTGCATCATGTACGGGGAGAAATGTGCAGTGTGCAAATGGAACGTGTCATTCGCCTTTCAGAAGGACTGAGGCGGAGGTCCTGGAGGCCAGCCTGGAGGCGGCGGTGGCCTGGAGGTCCTGGAGGCGTCCAACCTGGAAGGGGCGGCATGGAGGGCCAGGTGGCGGCTCCTCATCCAGTAAAGTTAAACTCTTCTTCAGTGCATCATGAAAGGGGAGAAATGTTCCAGTGTGCAACTGGAACTTGTGTCTCACATTTCATAAGGGCCTTGAGGCGGCCATCCTGGAGGTCCTGGAGGCAACGGCGGGCCTGGAGGCGGAGGCCAAGCTGGAGGTCCTGGAGTCGGTGGGCCTGGAGGCGGCGGCAGCGGCCATCCTGGAGGCGGACTACCTGGAGGTCCTGGAGGCGGATTGTGGAGACCATCCTGGAGGGCCTGGAGGTGGCGTCCACATGGCGGTGGCCAACCTGGAGGGCCTGGAGGCAACGGCGGTCCTGGAGTCGGTGTGCCTGGAGGCGGCCATCCTGGAGAGCCTCGAGGCGCCGGCGGCAGCCATCCTGGAGGCGACGGCGGGGCTCGAGGCGGCCAACCTGGAGGGCCTTGAGCCGGCCAACCTGGAGGGCCTTGAGCCGGCCAACCTGGAGGGCCTGGAGGCGGTGGTGGAGACCAACCAGGAGGGCCTGGCGGCGGCAGCGTCCTGGAGGGCCCGGAGGTGGCGGCTCCTCATCCAGTTAAGCTAAACTCTTCTCCAGTGCATCATGAACTGGGAGGAATATCCTGGGTTGCAAATAGAACGAGTGTCTCATTTCAGAAGAAATGAGGCGGAGGTCCAGGTGGTTGGCCCGGTGGAGGTCCTGGAGGAGACGGTCCCGGCGGTGGAGGACGGCTGGGGGATCCGGTTGCGGTTGTATGTATTATTGCGAACTGAAACCCTCACCGAAGGACCCCCCCCCCCCACCACCTTGACTAAGACATTGTCTGGGGGAAACACTGAACTGGGTTGTGTCACTTAGTAGTGAGTACACTACTAAGTGGGTCCCATACCATATCCACAGCGTCCTCATGGTGCAGGCGGTCAAACCACCACCTCTTTGAAGAGACCAAGCAGCTTGATGACGACTGACTGGTTCCTTATACTCCGGACCTCGTCCCGGAGCAGAGGACGGACCAAAGGCCTACAGCGCAGCAGACTAGAGACTCTGTGGAACCGGTAAGATACTGGATTCACCATCTTGAAGACATTTTCATTGATTCAACAAGGTTAGTTTTGTTTGGCGGGTATGTTGCTTTGCTTCTAGGGGCTTCTTCTGTAACAAACTTTCTAGAGAATAAGATCTGACTTCAGCCAATCAGTGGGATGTCCTTGAACAAGAGCCAATGGCTGAAGGTGCTCAAACGCATTCTTTTGACTCGCTCCTCTACTATTGCTGTAATCAAGCTGGATGGCTATTTTGCTCCTTCTACTGACAAAATCAAGTCTGCCACCTGGTGGCCGATGAGGGCGTAGCAACTCGGGGCACATTGGAAACATGATAAGAAGAGCCTGTTTTTGTTGGTTGGATCGTACACCTAAATGTTTTTACATCAAAATATCGCCGAACCCCATGTTGGACAATGCTTGTTTTCATCCTTTCGATGTTTAGCTTTGATTTATCCTTACCTTTTCATTTGACCCATTCCCCTTAGGTTCATTTAAGTTGACCTCTCCTTCAGGCGACTTAAAGGGAGACCAGATGTGCGGCAGCTGGGTGTCGTGGTGCAGAGACCCAACGCTGGTAAATATTTACTTCCTCCTTGAACAGACCTAACGAGTCAAACAGCAATTATATAATCCCTCCTGATCTTTATAAAGGTCTGAAGACCAGTCTTTTCTGTGAACATCTCCACTGACTAGTGTGCTCTTAATTAAATTAAAGTTAATTAAATGCAGTAACTCCAATGCACCTGGAGGCTCGTATTGAAAATTTTTTCAATCTGGCTCTCCAGCACTAGGACTGTTGCGGTAAATAAATGCTTGTTTTTTCGCCAATTTAAGTCTATGAAATCAAATACTGATTGAGACCAGATGGGGCTGTTCCTGCATTTATAGACATTTGATTGCCCTTGAAACTGATTCTACTTTTTGCATCAATTTACTTCACAGTACTGAACTACACCAGTGTGTCCTACTCCCATAAACCCTGAGGATCCCTGGCTACCCCAGGACTTTAATCCACACCCAGCATTAACACACAGTGCACACTCTATAGAGCATGTAAGTCCGCCCCTTGCGGCGGGACCTCGTGAGATCGTAAGATATGACTGGGTTTCAATGGAGAGAAAGTCATTATTTTCTCCATTATGTTGCACCACATTTTGGGGGAAGAATGTTTGAATCAATCTTTGTCATTTATTTCTGTACTCCACATCTGTAATCCCAGCTGTTGTATTTTAACACGGTAGCTGGCAACCCTCTTTATAGGGAGCGACTAGAGGGACGAGGCTGGAAGCAAACCTGAGCCTGGATCTTAACCTTCTTTCTAAACCTAATGCTGCAATTTAACCGCAAATAAAGTGAGGCCTAAAGTAACTTGACTCTCTTACCTAAACTTGCTTGCCTAAACTCGCTTGCATAAAACCTAAACTCGCTTGCATAAAACCTGAACTTGCTTGGCTAAACTCGCGTCGCTTGCCTAATACCTGAACTTGCTTGCCTAAACTCGCTTGCCTAATACCTGAACTCGCTTGCATAAAACCTAACTTGCTTAGCTTGACTCGTTGCCTGTACTCGCTTGGCTAAACTCGCTTGCCTAATACCTGAAGTCGCTTGCATAAAACCTAAACTTGCTTAGCTTGACTCGCTTGCCTGTACTCGCTTGGCTAAACTCGCTTGCCTAATACCTGAAGTCGCTTGCCTGAAGTCGCTTGCCTAATACCTGAAGTCGCTTGCCTAAACTCACTTGCCTAAAACCTAAACTTGCTTGTCCAAACACGTTACACAAAGTTAACCATCCATAATCTTTAACCCAAACCAGACTTGTCCCTGGGTCGCTCCACTTTAATTTAGAAGTTTCTTCTTTTACCTCATCTGCGTTTTGAGTTTCATTCTTTGAGGGCTTGAAGTGCTTTGGAGGATATTTGAACCTTTGTTTGCCGCATTTGTTCGCCAAATGTTCAGTGTCCTTGCATGTAATGTCTATGGTCTGACGATAATCTGACCTCTTCATGAAGCAGAATGTGTGTGAATGTTGTCCCGTGAGCTCCAGGCTCTCTGTGGGCCTGTCGACGTCTATTTAGCAAAAGGTTGGAGTGAAATTCATTTTTGTGCCATTTTCATGTGTTCCTGAGTATTTCAGACCTGTGGTGTTTCACATGAGACCTTAATGGGAACTTTTCTTTTTCTGCCTGCATACGTAATGCCTACATTAGTAGGGTGATCACTGTTGATCCCAATAATGATCATTAACCACCTCATTCTTTTATGATTTTTTTCCGATAAGGATTACAAATCATGTAATTTATGAGCATATTTGCAAATGGCTCCAAATATCAGACGTGTAAAAACTAATGAAATGTAACCTGCTTGATTTAAAGAAAATAAAACATCCAAATATTATAAACCTGTTTTGTGTTGCTCTCTTACCATGTGGAAATGAAACACAGATAGATATGTTTAGCTCTGATTTGCTGCCTCCTTTTGGTGTGGTGGTGGGATTTGTTTAATATGCCATTATCATTTAAGTTAATAACCTAGTATAGCCTACCCGGAAAAGAAGGGATATGATGGCCAGGGCAGGCTGTTTCGGTGTCCTTTCAACATGTGAGCCGATTTGTGAACATTCTCGGTGAGGGAAATTGATTTGTAATCGTTAATTAACATGCAGGACCATTCAGCGAACACTTTGCGCTTCTTGTGATTTTAAAGTCCTGGCGCCCCCTACTGGAGTTCTTTGATAATTCTTGCTCGCGGTGACCTCGGTCACATTTCTTCCTCAACTCTCCTTTCTTGGCCAAGAGATCTGTGACATCTTGTCTCTCTATCTGTGTCTCTTTCTCCTTTCTCCTTTCTCCCTCTCTCTGGTTCTCTCTCCTTCTCTCTGTGTCTCTCTCCTTCGCTCTCTCTCCTTCTCTCTTAAGCCCACCACACACCGGCGCCGCGGTGCGCATTTTACGCGCGTAGATTGCTGCCCCTATAGCACCAATAGAGTGGCGAAGTCGCGCCTCTTCCGGTAGAGCTCATGGGACCTATGAGATCGAAAAATATGAATGGGTGTCAATGGAGAGAAAATTATTATTTTCTGGTCCCAGTTTTTATATGCCCTGGATTACACATATGTTGTTTGTGGATTTAAATGATAATCTTTCATGCAAAGAAAACTAACAATTTTCGTGAAGTTTGATAATTTTAGGTTTTATGTGAGGCCGCTTTGTGAACTACAGCTCTTCGCTGCTCTCGACGCATATGATATACGTCACCACACCCGCACTTGGAACTCGGCACAGAGATGGCGATCTCTCTGCTCCACTTCACCACTTTTTTTCAAGGCGACGATAAAAGCATAGTAAGAGGTGAAAACCACTATAAGTCGGGGCATTGGGAGAGTTTTAGTTATGTGCCATCTCTATGTGCCATCTCTGTGTCGAGTTCCAAGTGCGGTTGTGTTGACGACGTATATCATATGCGTCGAGAGCAGCGAAGAGCTATGGTTCACAAAGCGGCCTCACATAAAACCTAAAATTATCAAACTTCTTCACGATTTTTTTTAGTTTTCTTTGCATGAAAAATTATCATTTAAATCCACAAACATCATATGTGTAATCCGGGGTATATAAAGACCAGGACCAGAAAATAATTATTTTCTCTCCATTGACACCCATTCATATTTCTCGATCTCATAGGTCCCATGAGCTCTACCGGAAGGGGCGTGACTTCGCCACTCTATGCCCAGCTTGAGCCATTTCGCAACCGAAATCTGTGGTTACCGCCAATAAATTACTCGTATAGCGTATAGATTACCGTTAGATTTAAACAGCAAAGTTGGAGACATGTTAGTCAACAACATAATTTATTGCACCAATTTAAAATTCCAAAAATACATGAGGAGCCGAAATGTACCGATCAAACGCCACGTCACAAGGCATATAGGCTACAATCAAATGATTCCATTGCTCTTTTGTTGGAGGTCGCTTTCGAGCTGCACTTGGTGTGTCCACTCTGATTTTAATTCAACCATCGTGGTTAAAATGTTATATTGATCAATGACAGACATGGCCTACTCTACAAAAGTCGTGCGGAGACCAGCGGGTGTCAGAGAATTTCTGCAGCCGTTTTTTGTTGCGATTGTTTGCCGTAAAGCACTGTAGGCGCTTCAGTGAGGCTGTGAGATGAAGTTCATTGTTTATTGGACCGTGTCTACAAAAATTCCTAACGGTGCACAATCGGAAAGTTGAGAGCGTGGTTTCTGCAGTGAACGTATAGACTGCTGCGGGAAACTGCTGCGATGCGTTCCTGAACGCCGCAAGCTTTCCCACCATCATCACACTGCCAAAAATATGCCGTCGTATGCACGCCTTTTTCGCGGCATGGTCGGCGCGTTTCCACTGCCCGAGGTTAATTGCCTGATTTAGCTAGCACCCCGATTTACCCTCTCGGACCCTACACACATTTGCGGTTTATTTGGTTTCATTTTGAATCTGTAAATGCGACGGCTCCGGTTCCAGGGAGGTGGAATATAATTTACAATGGGCTATATTTCAAGTAGTCAGGGTTATTTTCATACTTGGTAAATGACAACAGGTTCGTTTATTTTAATATCAGTGTTAGTCTGTTTGATTGACAGGTGAGATTATCAGGAGGGAAGAGTTTATACCATATACTGTTGAAATGTAGGTCCGCCAAGAGAAGTCTGTAGCAGACAAGTACCTAGAACATTAGGTGAAAAACTCACATATGCATATTTTCGACAAGGAACCATGTGATTTTACTGTATAGATTAGAGAAAATGACCTTTGAAAAACTCGCATATGCATATTTTCGCCTTTGCTAATTGCATTATGTCAGCACTTTGAAGTGGGCTATAGACCGAATTTCACATAAGTTCAGGCACTGACCGATATGACCATACTAACTGTTGTACCGACTACTTGTACACAAGGAACCATGTTATTTTACAGTATAGATTTTGAGATAATGTCATTTGAAAAACGTACACATGCATATTCTCACCTTTGCAAATTGCATTATGTCAGCACTTTGAAGTGGGCTATAGACCGAATTTCACATAAGTTCAGGCATTGACTGATATGACCATACTAACTGTTGTATCGACTATTTGTACATGTTATTTTACTGTATAGATTTTGAGATAACGTCATTTGAAAAACGTACACATGCATATTCTGCTGGCCAATGGAGTCGAAGGTCCGCACTGGCGGCCAACTTGCTACAGTCAGCTGCTCACCCATAACACTGTTGACTTGGTAGTGGTACCAATGTACTTTTTAAATAACCATAACCACCTTGCTACATTTTCAAACGGTTTGTTTTGTTATAAACGTCAGAGATGTAGTTACGGCACTGCATACTTGATACTGATGAATAATTATGTTCGATTCTAAAAAATATTGAAATGTTCTAAAATAGGTACAATATTATAACCACGTTAATAAGGTTTGTAAGAAACCAAACCGTTGGTAAAACGGTTGAAAATGTAGCAAGTTTTGGTTATTTATAAAGTACATCTACCACTACCAACACAATGTTATGGGTGAGCAGCTGACTGGCAAGATGTCCGCAAGTGCGGACATTCTAGACGCCGCCGTAAGACAGCTAGTATTCTATATATCTACACACGTAGGTGAAGGGTTTTATTTTGAAAACGTTGCGAGATACCACCCAAAGGCTGTTTAGAGTAAAGGCGCACGAAGATTTTGTGTGACGGCTGGCTTAACCGCGGACGAACGAATGGCGGCTCACTTGACCGCAGTCCGTGGCACAAGCATATACACAGTAGCCTACATCAGTAGCCTACATATCAATGTAAAACCACATCACATACAACTGAGGACATATCTTAACAAATTGTATTCATTGTAGGGAATTACTTTGGCAAAAATAAGCAAGTTTAATAATTTTGCATGGCTCTAAAAATATTCATTGCATTACATCAGTGTAATGCAGCGCTATCAAGTGAATTGCAATACTCGCTTCTTCCTCTAGATGGGCTGCTTTCCCCACTAAAGGAAACAATCTCATTCCAACAGAAAACACATTCCATGGGACGTGATATAAACACAAGATATGAATGAAATCAGTCATCACAATTGGTAGTTTAAGACAAATAAAACATATTAAAGAATGTTAATACAGCTAGTGTATGTCGACTTTTGGCATATGTCAATCCGATTTCTTTACAATATGAAATTACTTTTGGATTAAATTAGCTCTGCCTTTACTGTGCGTCCTTTACGCTGTGATTTGTGGAGAAGCTGTAATAATGTAGCCAATGGAGCGAACTGGTCGGGGTTGGTGCTCACTGCCTTATTGGTTTAACCACTGGTCAGCTGACGTCTTCTCAACAAAACCACCTGACGTCCCTGTCACGTGACATTCACCACTCGAGCATCATGGCCGCCAGACCTGAGTGAGTTGATTTGTTTTCCGTTATCACGGGACCCGTGAACTCGCTGTCATAATTTCGTGTTTATGAATATATATAATTTAATTCATCAGTATATAATAGCAGATGTGAGCTTCAAGTAATATGTTAACTGAAATAGTAAACCTGAGCTCTCAAATCTTAGGTATAATATAATTGATCATGCAAAAAGACACATTTGATCACAGGTTTAATTTACTGCACTTGGTTATAGAATCCTATTTTGCTGGAGAATATTTATATACTACTACTGCTACTACTATTATGGATTGTGTGTGCGTGTGTGTGTGTGTGTGTGTGTGTGTGTGTGTGTGTGTGTGTGTGTGTGTGTGTGTGTGTGTGAGAGAGAGAGATTGTGTTTGTGTCTGTGTAATGTAGTCGTTCTAAATAGAAGAGTATGATTTGATGCACATACACACGCCACAAGTTGATACCACTGAAAGTAACACTAACTTGATTGAACAACAACATTGAGTAAAATGTAAGCAGATATTAGCCTTTATAATTTTTCGATAACTTGTGTATAGCGACAATTGGCATATTTCACTTACATTACTTTACTGTATGAATCTACCTTTGGATTAAATAATATCTGCCTTTTTATTGTGCTGGCCGTCATTGCTTCAACAGATAAACCTTTGCACCCCGTTCAGGTTATCCTCACAGGGGTTAGGTTTTATTACACCAATCTCTCGAACTGTGCTGACTTTTGTATTGTTATTGCTCAGACAGTTAAAAAAAAGAAAAGCTTAATAAAAATTTGTATTCTTCATGTGGCTAACATGTGAGGTTTCAAAATAGTTAAAGCTAAATGTAGAACATTCAAACCAGACATCAGGATTATTATAATTTTAGGAATGTTGTTCTTCTCGCTCTTGACTGTGACCGCTACCACTCTACCAGTCATTACATGTGGTCCACGTCTGTCTGCTGCCTGGCAGGCCCACCTACTGGCTGGGGAAGGACACCCTGAGGGTGTCTGCCAAACTGTTTGCGGAGAACCGCCGTCGGCTGTGCCAGGGGCTGGGTGCCGCCGGAGCGCCCCCAGGAGCGGTGGTCCTCTTGCAGGGCGGGGAGCAGAAGCAGCGGTACTGCACCGACACGGACGACGTCTTCAGACAGGTGGGACCCACCAGGGTCCGCGGCATAGACCTCGTGCTGCCTGAGCGAGGTCCCTCCGTTGGGGCAATTGATCTCATAGTTCTCGTCATGCATGGAGGATTGGAAGATTGAATTTTGATTATATTCATGGGGCGAACGTGACAAACTTAAAAAAGATTTTCATTTTGTCTGTTCGTGCTGATTGTAAAACGTGTAAATGTTACCAGATGAATTTCTGAGAAACATCTGCCTGCAATTCTTGTTAAACGGTCTTCTTTTCTTCTTCTTTTCTTCGGCGGAACAGCCAGTATGAGTTCCCTCCAGTCTGTGGTATCAGTGTACTTTAACACCTCTCCTTCTCTCTTTAGGAGTCCTTCTTCCACTGGATGTTTGGAGTCACCGAGGCTGATTGTTTTGGTGCTGTTGAGCTCAAAACCGGAAAATCCCTCCTCTTTGTCCCCAAACTGCCTGAGAGCTATGCCACATGGATGGGAGAGTAAGCCTTGGTTTAATAGGTTGGGGCTTTTAATGTGAAGCTGCTATCTTAAGCAGACTAGCTTGCTTTTGGTCTGTTTTTAAAAGGTTTACAACACCTTTGATAACTTTAGGAAATTAAGTATTAAAAAAGATTTAAAAAAATCGTTGTAATCTTAGCAATATACATCAAGGAAACGTCAATGAAAATTATTTAATTATGTCTTCATCAAATGTGACGAGTTACTATAGAAATGTTGTGTCTTTTCCTTCTCTGTAACATGGGGGATTGTGTTTGAGTTGATCGATTTCCCCTATTGTCTAGTATTTGTAAATGGTTGTCTGGGAAGGAGTTGATCCAAGGCATAATGTCTTTCCTTAACTAACTAGTTTCTATCTCTCTGTTGACAGGATCCATTCCAAGGAGCACTTCAGAGAGAAATATGCTGTTGATGAGGTCCACTACACCTGTGATGTAAGTCTAGGGTAATCATCACTTCTGCTCTGGCCCACTTGTGTTGGCTGACATTTTCCCAGGATCTGAACTTTAAAGTTAAGGTTAGCCAGCCATAAACTTGCTGTGTCTCTGTAGGGCTGTTTCTAAAGGTGAAATCCACCCATCCCTACTTCAGTTCATAGCTGGTGTTGTGCGGAATGTTATGGTGGTATGGTCCAAATGAAGTGGTTCCACACAAACGCTGAATCCATATGATATCTGCATTTGTGAGTGGGTTGGAAGGCCTCTTCAGGCCAGTACAGAATATCTGCACTGGGATTAGTTCTTTACTTTAGTGATCTGATCTTTATCTACTGTAATTTAACTACAGGTATCTTTGTTTGTTATTCTCAGCTAAGAGGGGCAGCAACAGCAACAGGCTCTTAAAAGCCTGGCGCTATTACTTTAATGACACATGACATAAAGTCAATTTTATTTCTTTAAAGGTAGTCATTAAAATAAATGGCTCTTGCTGTAATATACTGCTAGATTTTTATTGAATTAATGTTATGACATCTCGTCATTGCTTGGAGAGCTAGGTCCAGCCAATGGTTTCTGGGTATTAAAGGCAGATGCTGTTTCTTTTGTTTAAATGATTGTTTAAATGTTTTCTGGTTAATGAATCAAGCATTAGCCTTGGTGCCTTGTTGGAAATATATTTTAAATGTAAGCTGTACAGAGATAATGAAAGGGTGACATCAAAGGTCCCAACAGGGATGCTATGAAGACAGGTAATAAGTTGGATAACACTTCTAAATGCTGCATCCTGAACTTTCCAGATCACAGACACTCTGACCAGCATGAACCCAGGCGTCCTGCTCACGTTGGTATGTGACCTTCATTCTTACCTGACCTTCTGGGGGAACATTGACGTGGGAAATGGTTGTAAAGCTCTCTGTTGAAGGCAATAACGGCTGCCACACATGGGGAGAATTGTGCTCAAATGTCTGCCATTCCATCGGGTTGTTTGTCTATGTCTCCCTTTGTGGTGTTTCTGTGCTTCCTAGCGGATGTTAATTAAGACACTTTAATGGCAATGAGCTGAGATGTTTCACTAAATTCACCTCTTTGGTTGTGTTTTGTTCTCTCCCGCCAGCGAGGGCTGAATACCGATAGTGGAAGCATCTGCCGCGAAGCCTCGTTTGACGGAATTAGCGGGTATGCTCTATTGGCACCAATTATTCATTAATGTAATCGTTCTTTGTTCAGGGGGCTTCTGGGAGACTTTTACTACGCATTCAGATTGCCGGTGATTACCTTAATTTTGGAACAAATTTGATTAGACTAATGGTTTTGCCTGGGTGTGTGAGTCCACATAAATGGAGCAGTTTTATCCTTGCCAATGGCTTGAATTATTTCCTCAGATTTGTGTGCTTACATATTTTCAGCATACGCTCCAGAAGTCACATATGTACGTATGGTTGTGCTAACTGTGTCACCTTCTCTCCGCCAGCTTTGAAGTAAACAACACCATACTGCATCCAGTCATCGTGGAATGGTGAGTCAGCATTTCTTTTTAATCACGGATTGTTTTTTAAATTACCCATTCGTTGTTATTTGAGGACATACTGTACATAGAGCCACCATGGCCACTTTTATTATATTTTTCAATTAATTGTATTGTGTGTAATTGTTCACTCTATTCATATGTGTTTAAGGGTGCCAAGTCACATTCTACCAATTCAGAAAGGCCAATGTGTGTGCACGTGTTGGTATGTGTGTGTGTGTGTGTGTGTGTGTTCGTGCTAGAGCGGTGTGTGTTGTCCTAGCCCCCCCCCCCCCCCCCCCCCCACCTCTCAGACAGAGCTGTAATGGGCTCCGTGCCAGCCTGTCTGTCCCCAGCATTAGGCTCTGGGCTCTCCAGATCAATTGACATTTTCTGAAATATGGAGGAGTGCTTCTCAGGCACACCCGGTGGCCAGAATCACTTGATAGAACTCACCCTGCTCATCCCCAATGGCTGTCTTTATTGGAAATCTTGTGTTGGCTAGAGCAACACAAACATTGCACGAAAAGCAACCTGGAACATATTCGGTCAGTGAGCTTAGAAAACCCGAAACAGTTGCCCAATTACCTCTGAATACATTACCAGAATTTTTTGTCTGAAAGGACTTGTCGTTGTCTGGCTCTTCCGATCTAGAAAGGATGGTTCTGTCTGGGGTAAGGGTTAGAAAGCTAATAGTTGGGGGTGCCCCGGTGGTTCACTGGGTAGAGCATGTACCATTAAGGCCCGGTCCTTACCGCAGTGACCCGGGTTTGTTTCCTGCCCGTTGTTCTTTGCTGCATGTCTTCCCCTCGACCTCCCATACCTTCCTGTCTTACTCACTTTACAATAAAAATAAGAAAGATAACTGTTCTGAACACAAATTGTGCTGTTCTGCTGTCGACAGTGTACCGTATCATGTGTGTACTTGGGAGGTTTTAAACCAACAAGAGGAGCAGGCCAGTGGTATAAACAAAGCTAATGGGAAATGGTTCTTCTATAACTCATTCTTCTCTTCTATAACTAAAGCTCAAGGTGCAATCCATAAATAAGCACACTGGATTGGGTCGCAAACATTTCAACAGCCAGGGAAATCCCCCCCTGTTCAGGTTTCACTGCCCTTTTAAGATGAAGCAAGTGGTCACCCCTATCCCAACCCCTAATTTTTTTTTTCAGCCTGTCAAAAACACTCCTCGATTCCGCACGTAGTCCACTCGGTTGAAAGGGTTCATGATATTTACCAGGCAAGAAGCGAGGGAATAGCGATGGCTTCAAAACAGAGGAGCAGAAGTCTTTTGACACCAGAGAAATGAGTGGTCGGATGATTCTGGTTCACTTTGACAGAGGAACCTTCTAACACATTGATAGGTTCCTGGATATCTAAAGTGCTGATGGGGCATCATAAATGAACCCTCAGATCAGATACTGAGAGAGTGCAGCTTCTTATCAGTAAGAATGGCTGACAGGCTCACAGAGAAACAACATGATTATGGGTCTTATCTCCTCAAGGTTTATCATTGAATAGGTCACATTATAAGTCAATTCACTGGGTTTTCCAATGGCATTCCATCTGCAAATACTTCAAAACCATTGAATACTTTTTTTTATTATTATTGCTAAGGGCTTTTAAAATCCAAACAATCCAATCAACAACAAATTAAAATCAATATATTTTGTTACTATATTGTAACACTTAGCTTTCTTATCTGAGGATTTTATCTTAATCTTGCAGGTTTAGGGTTAGATCTTCATTGTTGAATGCACTAATTGTCAGTCGCTTCTGACAAAGCATCTGCTAAATAACCCAAACCAGCCTTGCTCTCAGGCTCGACTGTGGTTCACCAGTTGCAGCTGATCTGTGATTCTTTCTGCAGCCGCGTGACCAAGACTGACATGGAGCTGGAGATCATGCGCTACACCAACCGGATCTCCAGTGAAGCGCACAAAATGGTGGGACCGCCTTTAGGGTTGGAGCCTATACCTTCCATTCAATGTTAGACAGTATACAAATCCACACACATCCATATTCATAAAATCATGAAGTGCAATAATACTTTATTTTGTCCCAAACATGAGGGTTTCACCTTGCACAATCTAATGATTCATCTATCCAGTTCATACTTCTTCCTCTTTAGTGAGTCTGGAGATTCTGAGGTTCCGTTTTCAGTTAGTAAAGGTCATCACTTTTCTGAAGCAGGAAATGTCACTGCCCCCTATGCAGTATGTTGACTCTGCATAAGTATTCTTAGTATCGAGTATTTTTAATGCATAATTCAGTCCAATGCTTGATATTCAGTGACTGCCTTGGGCATTCCCTGCACATAATAATCTATATTAGCTGATTTCATATTCAAAACACTTTTAAAGAGCGTCACATTAGCGCTGCATTGGGAAGTTTTAATTGCGACTTAAAACCAAACGCCTTTAGCCATGGCATTCATGACTCTAACAACATGCATTTAACTCTTCAACCTAAAAAAAGCTCTTTACTCTTACTTTTTTCTCTGTAGATTATGAAAACCGTGAAACCCGGTCATAAAGAGTACGAAATGGAGAGGTGAGTAGACATAGAAATTAACATGTTTTTTCATTTGATGTTTTATTGCATTACATCAAACCAATCAACAATGTTTGTCATTTACATTCTGCACTGACTTCTATTACGCATTACTGCACAATGATTATGTTAAAACATCACAGTGGATCCCGCAAACAAAGTCGTACTAACGTGATATATACAAAATCCACAAATACCAAGAACGATTTTAACTGAACTGAGAAGAACCGGCTTGCGCTCGAGTTATCCAATCGGCGAGCCTTATGGATAAGCAGATATTTTTGTCTATTTCTTTTAAGCGATTATATACAAACTTGATCAAGATTCATGATTTAAAGAATGGCGTACAGTCTTGAGCCCACCCATTCTAAGGTTGCTCTCAAGTTCCATTCCCTTCCCCCCGCCGGGAGGGCCTGTTGAGGGCTCTGTGGTGCTTGTGGAACACAACCAGGAGGTGTCTGCTCAGCACGGCGGTCTGCTGGACTTCCTGTGCTCTGTGGAGAGCCTCAGAGAACTGTTATTGCAAATCACCGGGTCAAAGGAAGGGCAGCAATCACCCTCAGCCGTTTCTTTACTCATATCTTTACCTTTGAACCTGACACTACTATTATCATGTGCGGGTGTGGGTGCCGTTGTGGGTGTGTGTGTGTGTGCATAAATACAGAACAAAGATATTTTGTTGTGTAGTTTTCTGTTAGCCAATCTAAACGGCAGGACCTACTCGATTAAAGGAAAACAGACGGTCGACATGCTGAAATACACAACCAGGGTCTCATGTTATTCTGTGTGTCTGTCGTGTTTGATTTCCTTGCAGTCTCTTCCAGCACTACTGCTACACCAAAGGAGGCATGCGTCACTCGTCCTACACCTGCATCTGTGGAACGTAGGACATTTTTATAATACTGCTCCAGTGCCCTTAAGCACGGTGACTCCATTGGGTCCTAGTGTACGACTGAGGTTGTATCCAAGCAGCAACAGCAAAAGGTCCTCAACTGGCTTGCATGGATGCTACAGCAAGTGACCCTGGCTTGGATCCAGATCATTTGGTTTCAGAACAGCATGGACAAAACCCAACCCAACCAACGTTTCACGATTAATCAAAAAGTTAGATTTGATTAGTACATATTTCAACCCACCTGTGTAGCATTTAGCATGCTTAATATCAGTCTAGTATGAAGGATGAATTATAGTTAATCCTATCTTATATCATTTGATTGTATGGATGTGATCTCGTCTCCACAGGGGGAACAACTCCTCTGTCCTGCACTACGGCCACGCCGGCGCTCCCAACGACAAGACTATCCAGGACGGGGACATGTGGTGCGTAGAACCCCACGGTTCCTCTCACTCATGTAGAACCTTAACCTCCACATTTACACTGACTCACTAGGATTTTAGTTTTAAAATGCATGCTGAATGATGCTCTTTCTAAGAACTTAGCAAGAAATCTAAAAGTTTCTCAAGGATAGAGACATTGCCGCAATGATGTTGAAGATATCTACAGACTATGTTCAGTGTCATATTAATGATAGATGTGTTATTTACAATAGGGCAATGTTAGTCACCCTGTTCTTGGGAAGTCCTACGAGAGGGGTAATGAATGCTGTGGTTTTTATCGACAGTCTGTTTGACATGGGCGGAGAGTACTACTGCTACGCCTCTGACATCACCTGCTCCTTCCCGGCCAATGGGAAGTTCACCCAAGACCAGAGGGACATCTATGAGGCGGTGCTTAAGGCTTCCCGCGCTGTCCTGGCAGCCATTAAACCAGGTAACGCACACGTGCTGTGATTGGCCGTTAGGATCATCCCTGAAGCAGCTCAGCCAATCATGTAGCTGAACGCCATAGGGTTCAGCGGTGGTTTGATCATTAGAAAGGAAGGTTTGATGCTTTAGCCGTCAGTTCCAGCATATCAGAAACAGCCTTCTGGGATACTCTGGTGTTTACAGACTGGAGAGAAATGTTTAAGAACCATATAGGTAGTAGCAGTTTGAGTGAAAAACACCTTGTGAATGAAAGAGGTCAGAAGAGAACCAATAGGCAATAGATTGTCAGCTGTCTGTGTCTTATGAAGACATGGGAATGTTTCTTAGCCCTTCATTCGTCTAGCACAACATGCTCTGTGAGACTTAACCTAGACATAAATCCATGCAGATATGCATTTTTTCCAAATATGTTCGAAAAAAAATAGTTTTAAAATGAGACTATTTTATAAAATAACGTTTTAAAGTGTTCGATGCAACTCATAAACAAGATGGCCTTTGACACGTCCAGGGGTGAAGTGGGCTGACATGCACCTGCTGGCGGACCGAACCCACCTGGAGGAGCTGCTGAAGCTGGGCATCCTGAAGGGCAACGTGGAGGACATGATGGGGGTCCGCCTGGGAGCCGTCTTCATGCCCCACGGCCTGGGCCACCTGCTGGGCTGCGACGTGCACGATGTCGGGGGGTACCCGGAGGTCAGCGTGACATGAATATGGAGATCCGTATCATACTGCTACTCCTAGCAATTGTCAAGATAATCAAAGACAATTTATAGATAGAAGATGAGTAAAAGTCAGTTGATTTAAAAAAAAAAAAAAAAAGATCACTAGCACTTGAAAACACAATTTTAAGTGTTAATAAAGCATACCGTTAAGTTCATAAAAATTCAAGCATATCTGTATTAACGTACTGTATGTGTTGTATATGTGTGTTTATTATGTGTACGTTTATAGTCCGGAGACTGAATTCATATACTTGGGAATTAGAAAGTTTCCATTAGATATGCCCAAGAAGTTAGATCCTATTGCATGTAGGTTGGCCACCAGAGCTGTTTGCATTTATTATTACCGTAGACAGGGACTAAGGAAAACATTTCAGCAGTTTATTCCAACAATTGAATGAATTGTATAAACATGGTAGTGGTAGACTCCTGAAAAGAAAAGAGGCAATCAAAAATAAAGTCTGCAAGTGTTACCGCACATCAGCTACATTAAGCTCTAACCCAATGTATGTGGAGATATTTTTCCCATTCCTTTTCTATCTTTGATTTTTTTTAATCAAATTGGCTTTTTTATTGCCTCATTATTACAAAACACATTTCCCATTATGTGAGTTTTTTGGGGTGGGGACCTTTTTATTAGCCATTGTGTTTAGAATTTGCATTTTATAATAACACAACAAAATCCACTTCCTCTCAGCCTCAAGATGGCGGTCTGTGTTTCTCCATCAGGCGGATCCCAGCCGCCCCTGAAGCCTGCTGCGTTCTGATTGGTTTGTTTGTTTGTGTGTGCAGGGCGTGGACCGGGTGGACCAGCCAGGTCTGAAGAGCCTGAGGATGGGCCGCCTGGTGCAGGAGAGGATGGTCCTCACGGTGGAGCCAGGGATCTACTTCATCAACCACCTGCTGGACCAGGCGCTGGCCGACCCCGCCCAGAGCTGCTTCTTCGACAGCCAAGTGCTGGCTCGCTTCCGCGGCTTCGGAGGGGTGAGTGCGGGGGACGTCGCTGGTGATCAGGGATCTTGATCAGAACCCCTTAAGGCTCAGCTATGGTTCCACGTCGACGCAATGACCACGCAGATGCTTCAACGCAGCTCGTGAATCTGTTTTGGTTCTGCGTCAGGTTTTAGTGAGCGGACCAATCAAAGCCATTGCTGCTGCGTTGCTTCGACACAAGGTTGACATTTATGGGAGGCGCACGTCAGGCCCTTGCAGTGGACGCAAGGAAGTAATGGGTCTAAAAACCTCTTGTGTTGCGGCGACGTGGAACCATAACTAAGCCTTTAGCTGCACCAGAGTAATGTCATGCATGACGCCTGACGCCTATGGGCAGTGCAATTCTAATGCCTTCCATATTCAATCAGGTCTATGTTGGGATTCACTTTGCATTTTTCAGTTTGAATGCAGTAAACGATTAATAAGTCAAATGATTTAAAAGAAAAGCACTGTATTTTTCGATTTGGTTGCAATAGCTGCCGTCAGATTATTTATACATAAACTAAGCATTATATGTCCATTAAAAGAGGATTGCATATATGGTTGGCTTTAAAGTGTACCACATGCATGATGCAGTACAGCATTGGAAGCTGCTCATACATTTGCTTGAATGCTGAATTCTAAAAAATGTTGACCTTTTGGCCCGGTTAAAGTTTAATGTATTTATTCATTCATTAATCAATAACTAAGCCGCCTCATGTATAAAATATTTCAGTTCACGCTTTTGATCAAATGTCATGATCCCTCGCTGGAATTGAGTTTGAATCAAGCGGCCAATCCAGAGACCGCTTCGTGACGGCTTGTTTTTGATTGATGATGTCGTTGTTGATGTTGTTGTTGTTGGTGATGTTGTGGTCCAGGTGCGCATCGAGGACGACATCGCCGTGACCGCGGGCGGCGTGGAGCTCCTGACGTGCGTGCCGCGCGGCGTCGACGAGATCGAGGCCTTCATGGCGGACTCCGGGAAGGCCCTCAGCCCATTGGTCAGCGGTCAGGAGGACTGATTGACATCACTCGGAACTCCTGGAAGTAACGTTCCGGAATGTGTGGAGGGAATCACTTCAAAAGGGAAATGGCGCTATATTTTCTGATCCATCGTACCATATAATCCATCGTATCATATAACGTCATATTGCGTACAATAAATCTGGATTACACATTTCAATCACCTTCATGCTTATCAGCTACGGACAACAATGCGCAGATTTTAGACTTTTTTATGTCACCATTTGCCATCCAAACCTGCTCCAATCAAACGACATGCATCTGAGAAACATGTTGTAATTTTCAGACATATTGATTAAAATAATCAACAATTTACATTGCTATATTATGCATCTGAATTTAATAAACTCTTCTATTGACATGTTTCTGCTGGATATTATCTCATTGTAGAGAGTAGATTTGGCACAAATAGTATGATGCAGCATAAAATCGAATTAGCAGTCCACTATCAAGTGAGTTGCAATACTCGCTTGTTCCTCTAGATGGGTTGCTTTCCCCACTAAAGGAGACGATCTCATTCCAACAGAAAACACATTCCATGGGACGTGATATAGACACAAGATATGGACTAAAGCAGTCATAATGATTCGTTATTGAAGACAATGAAAGAATATTGAGGAACATCATTTAGCAGTCCAATTGTTTGGTCAGCCTTTGTTTATGTTGAATCAGATAGCATACGGAAATGAGTTATGCCGTGCTTACCCACCTTTGGGAGAAAACGTTTTAAAAAAAACTAAATATATATATATTCACAATGTCAATGCAACGAATTGGAGGATGTTAAAAAAGCCTTGAAACAGGAGTGATTATTGTACCATAACGTGATCTATACCTGTAATTTGTATTCCCCCTTATATCCAGCCAGATATTACAAGCCAGTTATTTACAAGCTGGTACTGCCACCATGTGGTTAAAACTAAACATGCTAGAAGTGGTATTTTCATGCGAAAATATGAACGTAATCTATTCTGTTTTGCTAACAAACATATTTTCTAAGCCAATGGGCACAGGACTAAAAAACGTCATGACAAAAGGCAATTTCCTTCCCTTATTTAAAAGGGAAATCACATGCCAACACCCAGGAGGACTATGCACTATGGTCAGAGCCCGACTACGCGCTTAGGCCTATTAGACATTCTCTGCTATGGTAAGCAACTATCAGTCTATTATACGGCCTACAGATGTACTGAACTCACTGTTTGCTCTCTGCTGAGGTGGAGAAGGAACTTGAACTGTTATAACTTTAAAAAATTGAAATAATAAATATAAATTAAAATATATTGTGTCGCAGCTGTTGAGCTATATAGCTATTGAACATGTTTTTTAAAAAGTACAATTATTATGTTGCAGCTGCTTTATAGCTATGTATAAAAAGCAAAGATTGGTTCCCAATATAACGATTTTTTTCTGGACGGTTCTTTGGCCTCTTAGGTAGGTAAATAAGCATGTCAATGTGAGGTAAATAAGCATGTCAATGTGCTCCACAGTCCCCCTAATGTGTCTAGGACTGCTGATAATGCCTGATTTGCTGAGCTCTCCTTCTGTTCTCAAGTGGAGCTTGAAGCTGGAATGCACTGTCTGGCAAAATGTGCACGAGTTGGCAGGGTGGCTGCGTCGCCCTTCCACCAGGTGAGTCTTCAGTAGCACTGAACTCTTTCATTTGTACATCAAGAATTCACTTGCAAATTGGTCAACAGGGGATGTGGAATGACCAACTCCCTTTCAAACGTGTTGGTGGACAGCATGCTTTTCAAGTCAGTTTTTCTCTTCTTTCCTTTTTACACTCCTTGATCTTGCTGTTGCTGCTGCTCTGGTGATGGTGAGGGTACATTATGGGCAGATAATGCTCTGTATCCCAGCTTGGAGTCGAGATGTGACGCCGCCGGGCATAGTGATTCGAAATTAGTCAAGATACATGGATAAAGATAGGCAAGTTTGAGGAAGATCAGAGCAAAAAGTTTTTTCCTATGATCGTCCTCAAACTTGCACCACAGCATCTCCACGTCTCATTTCGAAACACTGCCCGGCGTCATATCTCGATCCTCAGCTGAGATACGGACTGTCATCTGCTCATACTGCTGAGTCAGTATGAGCGGATGCTCTGATCTTCCAAGTTTGAGGAGGAAAAGAGCCAAATATTTTTTTTCTATCTGCAGTACATTTAATTGGCCAGTTGGTGGCAGTATATGCTTATTCCAAAGTCATTTTATGCACCTATTCATTGTGTTTTTAATTGTACATTCTGATGACTTTTGACATACCAAATGTAATCACTTTTATAGTATTTTTAGTGCTCTGATTCATATCAAATACATGTCTATTATCTATTCCAAAGTCATTCTAAGCCCCTATTCATGGTGTGCTTTTGTCTATCTTGTGATGACCTCTGAGTTACCCATTTGAATAACTTCTGTTTGGGCCAGAGCCACTCTCATTTCATAATTTGTTATGACCTTTAGGCCCTCTTTCATATAAAATAGACCTAGTTTACAAAAGAGCCACAATAAATTGTTTCTTTGTGGGATCCATTTTGTGCAGTACATTTTATTGGCCAATCGGTGGTAGTGTATGAAGAATATCTGGTAATTTCCTTTTGGGATAGAACCTCCAAATGTATGATTATCGTATAGTTTATTGCCCTGATTCATATAAAAGAAACCTTATGTCTCTTATCTTATCCCTCATTCACAGCCCCTATACTTGGTGTGTATTTTTCCCTTTTCCCCGAGAAGGGAAGACAACCAATATTATATATTGGTTGTCACTTTGCTTGGTCCAGTTGCAGAATTTCTGGCTGATAGCATACACAAGCAAAGTGTCAACCAAATTATTTTCCTACCAAGTGTTCCCAACACTGCTTATCAACTCAACTCCCACTCAAAACATCACCCTTAACACACAGGTGTTGGCTTGTGTCTATATTTCACCGTCATTCAAAATCCGAGTGGGAAGCATGAGCAGATGACAGTCCTTATCACAGCTGAGGATCGAGGTATGACACCAGTTGTACTGCTTCGAAATGAGATGTGGAGATGCTGCGTTGCAAGTTCAGATCAGAGGAAGATCAGAGAAGAAAAAGTTTTTCTGCTAAAAAAATAGCGACAGGGGTCTGTCTCCACCCAATGAGAGATGTGGAGCTGTGGGGATCCGCAGCAGACCTTCACTACCCTCACCTCCCCTCCAGCCTGCGAACCTGGGTGTGCACGGGCAAACAGCAGGACCAGCTGGTCCGGGAGGAGGGAGAAGAACAGAGTCAGACAGCTGAAGGTGTCATACCGCAAGGAAAAGCCCTCACCCTCGAATGACCTTTCGAGTTGGAGCTCATCGTTATTTATCTATTCTTTTTCTTGCTAAGTAAGATGCTTGTATCCAAAGCATCTTAAGATCTTAGCGTCTTCACAACTTTCATTTCACGGCATCTCTTGTATAAGTATGTGACCAATACAACTCTTGAAAACTTGAAACTAACAAGAGCATACTGTCTGAGTATTAATTGCCACAGTGGGAATTACACAACCAACCCTTTGATTTTAATGCCATGCTCTACCAATTGAGCTACATATGCCTTTTATTTTAGAAACCGTGTGATGTACAAGTAACTTGTTTTTTTTTTACAAAATGTGTTAAATATAACGATATCTCCATCAGGAAGTGTTTGCTGTTCGTTGAAGTGGCAGCGAGGTCGCAGACCTGCCGAGAGGTCCGAGCGGAGGGTTTGTCACACAGCATGTTCTTGTCAACCTTGAGAAAGAGCCTCCCCATGCCCCTGTGCTTTGTCTGGGACACGCCCAGTACATCACGTCTGAGGTACAGACACACTCGCACACAGAGTCCTGTTCGGCTCTCAAACAGAACAGCTAACTTAATTACGTTACTTTACGCCTTTATGTCTGGCACTGCAGCGAGACTCTCTTGTGCTGGTTAACCCACCTGTCTCTGGGTCGGCAGCTCGTCACTCGAGTGCTGGTTAACCCACTGATATCTGGGTCGGCAGCTAGTCATCCGTTTGCTGGTTAACCCACCGATATCTGGGACGGCAGCTAGTCTCTTGAGTGCTGGTTAACCCACCTGTATCTGGGTCGGCAGCTAGTCAACCACGTGCTAGTTATCCGATGATGTCTGGCTCTGCAGCCAATTACTTGGCTGCTGGTTAACCCACCGATATCTGCGTCGGCAGCCAGTCACGCGCGTGCTGGGTAACCCACCGATATCTGGGTCGGCAGCTAGTCACCCGCCTTCTAGTTAACCCACCAATATCTGGGTCGTTAGCTAGTCACTCCGGTGCTAGTTAACCCACCGAATTTCTGGGTGGGCAGCCAGTCCCTCGTAGCGGCCCCCGAAGCCTGTGGAGTACTGAACAGGGTCCTGGTTCAGCTCTCAACTGAAACAACTAATATCATTATGCATTTACCTCTGGCTATGCAACTAGTCACTCGCGTGCCAGTTAATCCCCCCCCCCCCCCCCATATCTGGGTCACTCCTAGCAGCCTTAAGCCTCTGGAGTGCTGGGCTTCTTGGCAGACTCCTGCGCACGCTTTAGGCTTCTTGCGGTGATCGCCCTTATCTCTAGATGAGAGGAAGGACCAACCAAACCAACATTGATCACAGTTTCACAGTGTAAACGGGCTCTGGCTGCTCTGTTGATGAGCAGAAGGATCCTGGTTGGGGCGGCATGGACTATTTTGACTGTGTGCTTGTGTGGAGTACCTTGTGGTCGCCTGGAGGGGGAGTCCTCATCGCTACGCTGAAGTCATTGCTGATCTTTCAAGATCAACAGAGCCCCCAATCGGGTTGCCATGGGTAACCGGTCGGTGGGGTACCAGGGGAACGTGGGGTGCAGTGGTTAGCCGGGCGGTGGGGTACCCTCAGAACTAGGTGGCCTTGGTTAGCCGGTGGGTTGGGTGCCCTTGGAACATTGGTGGCCATGGTTGGCCGGTCGGTGGGGTACCAGTGCAACGTTGGTTGCCATGGTTATCCGGCCGTGGGGTACCAGCGGAGCCTGGGTTGTCATTGGTTAGTTGGTCGGTGGGGTACCAGTCCAATTTTGGTTGCCATGGTAAGCCGGTCAGTGGGGTACCAGTGGAACGTGAGGTGAGGGCTTAAATGTTGTGCGCTGATCTTCTGGCGAGCGTTGAACTCCTGGGCGACCGATGACCTTGGAGAGGCGGAATGGTCAGAGATTGTAAAGTACCAGAATATTGATCCACCGTGCCAGTGGCACTTCGGCAAGATGCTTCGAGCATTTATATGCTGGGAAGGTAGCACAGGTCAAGTTTTCTCAAGAGTGAGGTTATAGAACACACACACACACACACACACACACACACACACACACACACACACACACACACACACACACACACACACACACACACTGCACAATCTTCAGTCCACACAGATTAGTTTCCCATGCACATAGTTTCTCATGCACATCTTCTAGAGTTGTTGCAGATACAACAACCTTCTGTCTCAGGTCCATGCTAAAGCGGATGCTGCTATTTATTTTATATTTTTTTCCACAAGCCTCAACAAGGATCTCAAAGCATAACACATTACGGAGAAGGGCACGCTTTAATGTGCTGGCGTCTCACCCGGTACAGGTCAAGCCCTGCAGTCAGCACCTGCTTTGTTTTCCATGGAGAGAGGGATTGATTAGCACATGATAGCTTGACAGCATGACAGAGGTCAATGATTAAACTGGAGTCCCATAGGTTTACTGGGATAAACGGTGGTAAACACTGGCTTTCGGAAGGAAGCTTTAGCAAGAAACTCCTGAGTAGAGCCGTGAGCTGCAAGCTGGACTGCGAAGACTATGTATGGGTAGATTATTTTTGCCCTGAAGCTGAATATTATCTATTCGTTCAGAGGGATGTTTATGTAAAATCATTGCTATGTGCAACCAGTAGAGGGCACTGACTTGTAGGCAGAGTTCAGTCTGGATACTCTGCTCTCAGGACTAGGACGTATCCTTCTCAGGCATGGGGCTAGGGTTCTTACTGTACCATCAGGGCGAATGAAGGAAACACTTAAATCAGAATCAGGCTATATTGAATGATTCTGAAGCAAGACCAACAGAAAACGATGGGTTTGGCCTGTAGTTATAAATCAGTATTTTTCTAAATGATTGTAGGCTTATAATAATAATAATTTATAATTTTGTTTTTCGTCTTCTGACTAAGGAATAACTGTCAAAATAAAAACAAAAACGTTATGTTAGTTTTTTCTGTTTTTATGCAACAGAACATGCTGTGCATGTGCTTTTAACATGAAACACATGTTAGCAGAACAACGTAATATAAAAAAAAAGTTTCATTTTATCAATGATTCTGCGCCAGCTGCTTATCTTTTGTGTTTCATTTCCAAATGAATTCTGGGAGCTGTGTGCCGTTGTCATAACGACAAGGTACCAGCTGGGCAATTTGTATGCAAATGTGCCTAGGCTTGGGCTGATACCACTGTCTATACCATAGGTCCCATCTACCAAGGGAATGCCAATTTCCACGGGTACTCGGGCACCACTAAATAAAGCACTGCGTTCTTCCTGGGCATATGAGGTGGCATCGCCAGAGGAGTCGTAGAAAAAGGCGATTAAGGAGTGTGAGAGTGAGTTAGTGGCCGGGTGGTGGCGGCGGCGGCCGGGGCAGGACCAGCCGAGCGTTGGATTGGTGTGAGGGGACGGATGGGGCTGGGGTTGCCTGCGCGTCAGCTGACAGGCACTGGAAGCGGAGGCTCAGGTGTTCAGTTCAGAGAGCGCTGTTTTGAAACAGGGGGGGTCAGGCGGGCTCGTTCAAGTGCTGGTTCGAGTGCTGGTTAACCCAGCGAATTTTTGGGTCGGCACTCGGCAACTAGTCGCTCGTGTGCTGGTTAACCCTCAGATATCTGGGTCGGCAGCTAGTCACCTGCGTGCTGGTTAACCCACCCATATCTGGGTCGGCATTTAGTCACCCGCGTGCTGGTTAACCCACCTGTATCTGGGTCGGCAGCTAGTCACCCGCGTGCTGGTTAACCCACCCATATCTGGGTCGGCATTTATTCACCCGCGTGCTGGTTAACCCACCTGTATCTGGGTCGGCAGCTAGTCACCCGCGTGCTGGTTAACCCACCTGTATCTGGGTCGGCACCTAGTCACCCACGTGCTGGTTAACCCACCGATATCTGGATCGGCAGCTAGTCACCCGCGTGCTGGTTAACCCGCCTGTATCTGGGTCAGCAGCTAGTCACCCGCGTGCTGGTTAACCCAGCTCGTTCCCTAGCCATGGCAACTAGGACTGACTCCTCTCCCCCATCCCCACACCGACGGCCAGCTCCACCCTGGCCGTCCGCCTGCGAGACAAGGCAGCTAGCTCGCCGGCACCTCGTCCTTCCCGTCGCCGTGCCAACAAGGTCGCTGGAAGCCCCTTATCTGTGATCAGAGTCCGACATCTGAGGCCGAGCCGGAGAGGCTGCGGGGAGGAGCGGGCGTCTGACCCTGGGTACGGAGGCCGTGTTGCCCCTCTGTCCGGAGGAGACGCTAATGGACAGTAACGACGGAGGCCAGAGTGCTGATGAGCAGAGTGGTCGAGGAACTTGGCATGCGGAAGGAAGCTGGCATGGCCGGGAGACGTGACCTCCTCTCCCATTACTCCTCATTGTCTTTTATTTGATTACACGTGCGTGCTCCGTCTCCTTGGCCGTGTCACATGATCGATGGACGTCGATTTGTAACGAGGTGGAGGTTTGTGAGGGTGCACGATCACAGTGGGGACTTTTGTCTTACGACCCGTCGTAACGATTCATATTCAGATATCATTGATTCATAAGAAACTCATCTTTATTCTCAATTCCCGGACTTGCTGAACCGGGAATTGTGTATGCTTTTACAACCATTAAATGGCAGAAAGGCGAAATGTTTTGACCCATAAAGAGGTCTAAAAAGGGAAAAAAAGTTAGAAGGATCACTGATAGGCAACCCCATCCTATTTGGATCAATTTTAGAATAGGGATCTCCTCAATACTGCCACTCGCAAACGTGTGTGTGTGTGTGTGTGTGTGTGTGTGTGTGTGTGTGTGTGTGTGTGTGTGTGTGTGTGTGTGTGTGTGTGTGTGTGTGTGTGTGTGTGTGTGTGTGTGTGTGTGTGTGTGTGTGTGTGTGTGTGTGCGTGCGTGCGTGCGTGCGTGCGTGCGTGCGTGCTACAATCCATTATGGGGCTGGGCTCTCGCAATGCCGCGGGCACTCCATCAGTCTTCGCCATGTCTCAAGGTCACGGGCGAGTGGCGTTCCAGTCGAAACCCAGTTGGTTAGAGCCCCGCGCGGTAGGTCACCTCAAGAACGGGGTTGGGAGGTTGATGCGTCATTTTTTACAAAAAAGCACAGCATGTACTGCTGACAGGTGTGCACTGGGCAGAGGCTGCTTATTGTTTGAGGCGAGGGGCGGCAGAGGGGAGGAGAGAGCAGTGGGCCAGAGATGTGAGCGACTGAGCCCAACGCAGAGCAGCCTGCCCAGAGTCTTGGCTGAGGCATACAAACTCAGGAGCCCGGCATCCGGGTGGTGGCGGTCTGGACGTCGGTGGTGGTGTGGGAGCTGACGGTGGTGTTGGTGGTGGAGTTGGTGCAGGTGGTGGTGGTCTAAGGGGTTGGTGGGGGTGGTGTTTGTGCGGATTATGGTGCTGGTGCTGTTGATAGTTGGGTTGTATTACTGGTGTTGGTGGGGGTAGTTATGGTGTGTGTGTGTGTGTGTGAGATGGTGGTGTTAGTGCTGGTGTGGGTGGTGTTAGTGCAGATGGTGATAGTGGCTGTGTGGTGGTGCAGGTGGTGGAGGTCGCAGTGGTGGTCTGTCGGTGCGGGCAGTGGTGGCGTGGGTGGCAGTGCGGTTGGTGGTGTTAGTGTGGGTGGTGAAGGCAGCAGTGTGGGTGGAGATCACACAAAATTGAGGGCTTGGCAGGAGGTTGGGTATGGCAGGCATCACCCATCCGGACGGTAGTATCTGTGTAGCCGCCCTTATCCGTGTCCCTTCTCCTCTGGTGTCCATGTCGTGTTTCTCAGTCAAAGCCACATCAGCCAGGCTGCTGTGAGAGCTGCCAGCCCGGGTCCATGTGCAGGGACACTGAGATGATGGGCTCCTGAAACGCTGCCAGCCCCAGAGAGAGAAGCCTCTCTTTGTGTCAGGTTAAGAGGGAGGCCTTATGCTTGACAATGGTGGATGCTCAGGGTTGTTCTTTTCTTTTACCACAATAGTAAATATCGTACGTAGCTAGCCTTTAGCAATATGATCCACGATGGTGCATGCTATTCCTGGACCCAAAAACAAGGCAAACTTCCAACATAATAAATGTATTTAATGGTTGACGGATAAAATGTAATGTAATAAAGATAGATTGTGCTTGCTATTTTAAGTGGTGGTGAAATAGGGGTTTCTCTGACCAGCGAAATGAGGCGTGATGTTAAGCGCTGTCTCTCTGGGGGTGGCTGTTTATTTCTGTCTGACTGCTAATCAAAGTGGCAGATAATCAGTCCGTTGTCGTTCCGGTGACAAAACTGTCCCCATTAGCAGCAGCCTAAATCAAGCGGTATGGGCTCTCTCTCTCTCTGTTTCTCCTTCTCTTGCTCTCTCTCTCTCTCTCTCTCTCTCTCTCTCTCTCTCTCTCTCTCTCTCTCTCTCTCTCTCTCTCTCTCTCTCCCTCTCTCTCTGTGTGATCCACAGACTCATGCTCCTCACCCGTCTTCCGCCTGAGGTCACTTGACGAAGGCCCCGCTGTGGTCTCTCTCCCCACACACAAACACCGGCTCAAACGTGTTTCCACAGCCGCAGCAATCCCTCGATAAGACAAACACAAAGGACACAAAGTGTGCCCGCGACCACAATGGCGCCGCTCCGGTATCAGTCGGGAGACTTGTGATCGTGCGAGGCGATACGCGGCCCGTCAGAGGGCCCCCTGCTGGGCTGAGAGTGTCGGCGCGGCTCCGGGACCCAGGCTGATAGCGGCCTCCGTCCTTCAGATGATAAAGCGCATTTGGCCTGTCCAGGAATGTCCATTACCAGGGGAGACGCACGGGGCCGCTCACCCCTGGGATCTGCTCTCCGGCCAGACTGCGAGAGCCACTGTGGCGGATGACCGCACTGCACGTGACCTGGGTGTAGATGTGGGTGTGTGTGTGTGTGTGTGTGGTTGTGCGGTTGCGTGTGTGTGTTTGTGTGCGTGTGTGCGTGTTGTTGGTTTTGTGTGTGTGTGTGTGTGTGTGTGTGTGTGTATGAGGATGTGTGTGTGTGTTTGTGTATGTGTGTGTGTGTTTGCGTGTGTGTGTTTGTGTGTCTGTGTCTGTGTGTCTGTGTGTGTGTGTGGTTGTTGTGATTGTGTGTGTGTGTGTGTGTATGTGTGTTTGTGTGTCTGTGTGTGTGTGTGTGTGTGAGTGTGGTTGTGTGTCTGTGTCTTTGTGCGTGTGTGTGTGTGTATGTGACACATACTATGTGTGTGTGTGTGTGTGTGTGGTTGTGTGTGTCTCTGTCTGTGTGTGTGTGTGTGGTTGTGTTTGTGTGTGTTTCTGTGTGTGTGTGTGTGTGTGTGTGTGTAGGGAGAGGGGGAGGGGGTCGGATGCTGCTTTGATCAGACTTTCTCTTTGATAAATAAGGTGTGATCGGAATAGGAATAGGCTGCTTTAATTGTCACGCCGCTGTTGATTTGACCTGCGCCACGGTGAGAGGCGGGGTCACAGGGCACGGAGTCAGGCACATAGCCGGTTCGCCGACCCCGGCAGCCAGCTGGTTCCAGTCTGTGGTGACCACTTAGCCATGCATGTGCTGCTTCTATTAGCACCTCCACCGCACCTGCGTGCTCTGGTCCACGGGGAGAGGTTCTGAAGCCTCGCTCACTCCTGAATACGACCAGGGTTTTGTGTTACAACAGAATCGTTATTGGCCGAATAACAGATTTGTATTGTTTTAACCTTTACTAAGGCTTGTATGCTGTATGAATGATCAAAAAGAGCTGTTTCGAACCGAACACGTTTCATTACTTGATTGACAGTCACATGACGTCCGTCACAGACGGCAGTCACATGACCTCATGGTCTCGGAGACAGTGTGGCGTTAAAACCGCTGACGACAGCCACTGTCACCCGTTTGCACACCGCTTTTCAATTGACCACCCCCCGCCCTTCTCAATCGCCCGCGCGGGAGGGGGGGGGGGGTGTTGCGGGGGAGAGCTGTGATGCCGTTCAGCAGCCTACACACTCCAGTGCGTCGCCCCGTTTAGTCGGCTGATAGATGGGCCTCGTGCTATTTTTATCAGCCATCATGCGGTGAACCACTGTTTGGGAAGAGGCGTGTGTGTGTACATAAGTGTACGTGTGTGTGTGTGTGTGTGTGTGTGTGTGTGTGTGTGTGTGTGTGTGTGTGTGTGTGTGTGTGTGTGTGTGTGTGTGTGTGTGTGTGTGTTTGCACGTGTTTGCATCCTTCTGTCTGTGTGTGTTCATGTGATTGTGCATGATTGTGTGCGTGTGTGTGTGTGCGTGGGTGTCTGATTGTAATTTATGCGTGTGCATGGGTGTGTGATTGTCGTCGTTGTGTGTTGGTGGATGTGCGTTTGTCGGTTTCTGATTGTAATGTGTGTGCGTGTGTGTGATTTTTTTTGCATCTGATTGTGCATGATTGCGTGTGTCCATGTGTGTGCGTCTGCACGTGGGCGTGTGTGTGTGTGTGTGTGTGTCATGGCTGGGTACATCCCTGACATGAGTGCGCCGGGGCCACAGGGAGCCCTCTGCTGCAGCACACCTGCGCATCAAACCATGTGACCCAAATGTAGCTCCTCCCTTTTCCGGAGCCATAAAGAGAATGGACACACACACACACACACACACTGAGCAAACTCTGTGAATAGCACACACACATACACACCATAAACACATTGAATAACACACACACACTCTCTCAACAGTGTGAATATCACGCACACACACACGCACACACACACACACACAGACTGCCTAAACACTTTGCATAACTAACACACACTGCCTTAACACTGTGAATGACACACGCACACACACACACACCCTAAACACTGTGAATAACACACACACACTGCGCCCCCCTCACCGTACTGTTCAAACACACTGTACTCCTGATGACGTTGACTAGTTTGATTTCTCTCTCCCAGATTCTCAGTCAATTGCCTTTTATTAAATGCGGCTGTTTTTTCTCATGAAAGTAATACACTGCTCCGTTAGAAAGGCGATGATTGCATTGTCAGGATGCCTTACCCACGCGCACAACACCCACACGCACACATACCATGCATGCTTATCGAGCGAGGCATTTGATATAGCTTTAAAAGACGCCGTTGTTCCGCCCACGTTCCCACGTAGTACTCGATAAAACTGTGAAAATGAAATATTGGTGTGATGTTCTGCTGATCCCAGGTTAAAGTGACTCATCTCACTGCTCAGAACATAATCGTCTTCGGATCGGGGCAGCATGACAGACACACTCCGAGGCGTAATCGGAATCATCTCGGACCACCGCGACGCAGTGGTGAGACACGCACCTGCAGTGCCGCGAATACATCAACGTCAGGACTCAAGGATACGTCTCCACACCCCTCAATCTACCCGCTCCCCAGGCTCTTGGTTCAGCTTAACCAGTACATTATAGGCCTGTCCACGGTCGCAGTGAATTAGAGCTTCACAGTTTGGTGGCGGCGGGGGGGGGGGGGGAGAGTCATCAATGAAGCGGAAAAGCGAGAGAAATGACCGAGGAGGCAGAGAGAGAGAGAGGCAGTGAAGAAGTGGGAGAAAGCGCGGGGTTCTGACTTGATGAAAAGCCCTGTGCCCGCTAACAACAGCCGAAGAAACAATGGCCGCCAGATTGTGGATGATTCTCCGTACGGGAGGCAGAGAGAAGCGGAGGGACGCGTTAGACGGCACATCCCAGCAGCTCTCGTGGAGCTGTGTGGTGTTCCATGGGGGGAAACCAGTGAGGCGCTCCCCCAGTGGGCTTCACTGCATGGCTCTGCAGGTTCCCAGTTCACTGGAACTGGGAACTCTTTGTCTCATTGGAGACAGAGCCAAAGAAACCTTGTGTGTATGTTTGACATAGGCCTACTGCATGGTGCGATGAGGCATGGGAACAATGCAGTGAGGTATGGTTAGTGTCCCTGTCTTCATAATGTCCGACTTCAATTAAATATGATCCTGTTCTATATTGTAAAAACTAGCCGATTTCTTTTTCTTTTCTTTTGGATGTTCTTTCTTTTGAAATGGAATAAAGCCGAATCTCTTATCTCCTACAAAGCAGAAGTCCACAAAGCAGTTTGATCAGTTTCACTTCGGAGGATCTAGGAAATGAATGGAAATAAGCAAGCATGTCTCACTTTCTCTCTCTCTCTCTCTCTCTCTCTCTCTCTCTCTGTCTCTGTCTCTGTCTCTGTCTCTCGTTCTCTTTGTCTCTCTCTCCCTCTCTCTCTCTCTCTCTCTCTCTCTCTCGTTCTCTTTGTCTCTCTCTCTCGCTCGCTCGCTCTCACGAAGATAAACAATACAGCCGAAGCCGAGTCTTACAGGAAATCATATGTGTAGAAAACAAACGCGGTAATGAGATGGATTCCTGTGGCGTTGACTCAAGGAAATCATGGAATATTTAGAGTTTAACTACAACCCATAATCCCAAATGGCTGTTTCCAGGATTAGAGGAGAACTGGGTCATTATTGAGCAACCATCTTCCTCCCTCCAGTTCCGCCTCTCTTACAATCTCTCGCTCTCTCACAAATCTCTCTCTCTCTCGCTCTCTCACAATCTCCCTCACAATCACACTCCTCCTGTGTCTGACCTCGTCCCCACCCCCCTTGTTCTTTGAGGATATTGGCTCTGTCACACCCATCCCCACACAACCCAACATATACACCATAGCAGACTGCTTTGCATAATCGGTGGTGTCTAACATCTGGCCCCCTGGTTGGAGTTACAGAGCGCAGTAAACTCTAATGTTATCGTGACACGCTAGGCATAGAAAGTAGCCAGGTGGCTTCAAGAGGAGTCATGACTTAATGCCTCTCGCTCTTGCTCTCATCTCATTCTCTCTCTCTCTCTCTCTCTCTCTCTCTCTCTCTCTCTCTCTCTCTCTCTCTCTCTCTCTCTCTCTCTCTCTCTCTCTCTCTCTCCCGTGCTCTCTCTCTCTCACTCTATATTGTCAACATGGGGGAACTGTTTCAAAGTGCCCTTTACACCGAGGGCTAATTAAGCTTTGGCCAATAGAAAATGCCAGTCAATATACATTTATAATTTTGACTTGTAGTCATTGTGTTAAATCTAATTAATTTGCTCAAGGTCTCTTCTTTATGCCTCGATTGTGCCTATTTTTTCCTTTCATAACAACAATACAAAGCCCCCCTCCCACATCCATATTTTGGGTTTCAGCCGCTGGCTGATGGAAAACCTCCTCCCAGCTCCTGATGGGAGCTCTCCTCCCAGGTCCTGATGGGAGCTCTACTCCTGATGGTGAGATCACGTCCCAGCTCCTAACTACATCAGGGCTGAGGATATATATATATATATATTTATATATATATATATATATATATATATATATATATCCTTAGCCTCAGATATATCCATGATGAAAAAAGTGGCAAAAATAATGGGAAGATTACAGTATTCAGTGGCGGTCAGAGAATAGTCTAAGCCCAGCCTTCTGACAAAGCAAGACTATGCTCCATACTGTTTTTGACTGTCCAGTCCCATCTGATGTGGGTTTGAGATGAACTCCTTACCCTGCATTATCCTTTATTTCCCTATAATCTATGGGGAGGACTGGGAATTGATGGTTAAGAGGGCCAACGTGACACCAAGCCTCATTGTGTCTGACTCCAACATGGCTTTCCTCCTCGTCCTCTCCGTGACTGCTCTGTACAAACTGTAATTATGGGATGGATGATGATGGCACTTCAAATAATCTTAATTGTTCTCCACCAGGCTGGCCCTGCCTATGTATAATGAAGGCTTTCTGGATGCACACGATAATAATTTAATTGTCTCTCGCCGCTTCCTCCTTACAAACCCTCATATGGAAGCCAGGTCTCGCTATCTCGCCATGAATGTGCTGTAATTATACATTTTTTGTCAGAAAATACATCTCCATTCACATTGGGGTTCTCATATATCCTCCTATCATATTTGTTAATAATTGTCAGATGGGATATGTAATTAGAGCGCCACAATGGGAACTGGCACGGCGTCCACGGTTGCAGGGGTACACCCCACTTTTGAGGTGATTTCCCTGCGTGCTTCCATTATGATGATCATACACATTATCCGTGTATGATGTGAATAATCCAGGATTCATATCTGATCCCTGCAACCTCAGACTCAGGCATTAAAGAGAGATGGTTTCTGCTGTGCCTCTAGGCCGGACACGGGGCTGGACACGAGCGGACCCACAAACCGGCCATCTTCAGCGAGGCGTCGGCCTCCTCCACGTCTGGCACGGGTTTACAGCACGACCGGCGCGCTGCCTCGTTTGTCAAAATGTAAACGATATGATTAATGGTTTAGCCGTCCTGTTTTCCCTCTCTTCCCTCTCCCTCTCTCTTTATCCCTCTCCCTCTATCTCCCTCTGCATCCCTTTCCCTCCCTTTATCTTCCCATATCTCCCTCTCCCTCCCTCTGCTTCTCTCTATCTCCCTCTCCCTCTCTCCCTCCCTCTATCTCCCTCTCCCTCTCTCCCTCCCTCTATCTCCCTCTCCCTCTCTCCCTCCCTCTATCTCCCTCTCTCTCCTTCTCCCTCTCTCTATCTCCCTCTGTCTCCCTCTATTCCCTCTACCTCTCA